>NC_143039.1:25347500-25447500 GCF_057628025.1 Oncorhynchus mykiss
TTGTTGGTAATGACAGAGGTCAAACGTTTTCTGTAAGTCTTCACAAGGTTTTCACACACTGTTGCTGGTATTTTGGCCCATTCCTCCATGCAGATCTCCTCTAGAGCAGTGATGTTTTGTGGCTGTTGCTGGGCAACACGGACTTTCAACTCCCTCCAAAGATTTTCTATGGGGTTGAGATCTGGAGACTGGCTAGGCCACTCCAGGACCTTGAAATGCTTCTTACGAAGCCACTCCTTCGTTGCCCGGGCGGTGTGTTTGGGATCATTGTCATGCTGAAAGACCCAGCCACGTTTCATCTTCAATGCCCTTGCTTATGGAAGGAGGTTTTCACTCAAAATCTCACGATACATGGCCCCATTCATTCTTTCCTTCACACGGATCAGCCCCAAAGCATGATGTTTCCACCCCCATGCTTCACAGTAGGTATGGTGTTCTTTGGATGCAACTCAGCATTGTTTGTCCTCCAAACACGACGAGTTGAGTTTTTACCAAAAAGTTATATTTTGATTTCATCTGACCATATGACATTCTCCCAATCTTCTTCTGGATCATCCAAATGCTCTCTAGCAAACTTCAGACGGGCCTGGACATGTACTGGCTTAAGCAGGGGGACACGTCTGGCACTGCAGGATTTGAGTCCCTGGCGGCGTAGTGTGTTACTGATGGTAGGCTTTGTTACTTTGGTCCCAGCTCTCTGCAGGTCATTCACTAGGTCCCCCCCGTGTGGTTCTGGGATTTTTGCTCACCGTTCTTGTGATAATTTTGACCCACGGGTGAGATCTTGCGTGTAGCCCCAGATCGAGGGAGATTATCAGTGGTCTTGTATGTCTTCCATTTCCTAATAATTGCTCCCACAGTTGATTTCTTCAAACCAAGCTGCTTACCTATTGCAGATTCAGTCTTCCCAGTCTGGTGCAGGTCTACAATTTTGTTTCTGGTGTCCTTTGACAGCTCTTTGGTCTTGGCCATAGTGGAGTTTGGAGTGTGACTGTTTGAGGTTGTGGACAGGTGTCTTTTATACTGATAACAAGTTCAAACAAGTGCCATTAATACAGGCAACGAGTGGAGGACAGAGAAGCCTCTTAAAGAAGAAGTTACAGGTCTGTGAGAGCCAGAAATCTTGCTTGTTTGTAAGTGACCAAATACTTATTTTCCACCATAATTTGGAAATAAATATATTAAAAATCCTACAATGTGATTTTCTGGATTTTTAGTTGAAGTGTACCAATGATGAAAATTACAGGCCTCTCTCATCTTTTTAAGTGGGAGAACTTCCACAATTGGTGGCTGACTAAATACTTTTTTTCACTGTATATACAGGCATCATTGAAGTACTGTAAAACTCCCTGTTCAATATACAATGTGCACGCCAACGGTTTACCTGGACATACTTGTACCAAAGCTCCTACCTGAACATACTGGTACTGCAGCTCCTACCTGAACATACTGGTACTGCAGTTCCTACCTGAACATACTGGTACCACAGCTCCTACCTGGACATACTGGTACCACAGCTCCTACCTGAACATACTGGTACTGCAGCTCCTACCTGAACATACTGGTACCACAGCTCCTACCTGGACATACTGGTACCACAGCTCCTACCTGAACATACTGGTACTGCAGTTCCTACCTGGACATACTGGTACCGCAGCTCCTACCTGGACATACTGGTACTGCAGCTCCTACCTGGACATACTGGTACCGCAGCTCCTACCTGAACATACTGGTACCACAGCTCCTACCTGGACATACTGGTACTGCAGCTCCTACCTGAACATACTGGTACTGCAGTTCCTACCTGGACATACTGGTACCGCAGCTCCTACCTGGACATACTGGTACCGCAGCTCCTACCTGGACATACTGGTACCACAGCTCCTACCTGGACATACTGGTCCCGCAGCTCCTACCTGGACATACTGGTACCGCAGCTCCTACCTGGACATACTGGTACCACAGCTCCTACCTGGACATACTGGTACTGCAGTTCTTACCTGAACATACTGGTACCACAGCTCCTACTTGAACATACTGGTACTGCAGCTGAACATACTGGTACCACAGCTCCTACCTGGACATACTGGTACCGCAGCTCCTACCTGGACATACTGGTACTGCAGCTCCTACCTGGACATACTGGTATCACAGCTCCTACCTGAACATACTGGTACTGCAGCTCCTACCTGGACATACTGGTACCACAGCTCCTACCTGGACATACTGGTACCACAGCTCCTACCTGGACATACTGGTACCGCAGCTCCTACCTGGACATACTGGTATCACAGCTCCTACCTAGACATACTGGTACCACAGCTCCTACCTGGATATACTGGTACCGCAGCTCCTACCTGGACATACTGGTACCACAGCTCCTACCTGGACATACTGGTACTGCAGCTCCTACCTGAACATACTGGTACCACAGCTCCTACCTGGACATACTGGTACTGCAGCTCCTACCTGAACATACTGGTACCACAGCTCCTACCTGAACATACTGGTACCACAGCTCCTACCTGAACATACTGGTACCACAGCTCCTACCTGAACATACTGGTACCACAGCTCCTACCTGAACATACTGGTACCGCAGCTCCTACCTGGACATACTGGTACCACAGCTCCTACCTGGACATACTGGTACCGCAGCTCCATTGTGCAGTCCTATATATGACATGTAGAGGTCGTTGTGCAGTCCTATATATGACATGTAGAGGTCATTGTGCAGTCCTATATATGACATGTAGAGGTCATTGTGCAGTCCTATATATGACATGTAGAATTCACAAATAGATCATGTTACAGATAGTATATTGTATTCAAATTGTGCTGCATTACTGTATTACTGTATTACTGTTTATTCCTCATACATATTGTGATTCTCATTTACCTTTACAATAGTTGCTGTATTGGTCTGAATGAAATGCTGTAACAAAAGTAAAGGAGTATATATTTACCTATTTTCCCTACGGAATGTTTGCAAAATTGATGACACTGTGGACCTGTTAACATTAGGCTGTACTCTCCGACCAGCCTCTTCCATTGTAACACCATGGTTTATAACACTGTGGACCTGTTTACATTAGGCTGTACTCTCCGACCAGCCTCTTCCATTGTAACACCATGGTTTATAACACTGTGGACCTGTTTACATTAGGCTGTACTCTCCGACCAGTCTCTTCCATTGTAACACCATGGTTTATAACACTGTGGACCTGTTTACATTAGGCTGTACTCTCCGACCAGCCTCTTCCATTGTAACACCATGGTTTATAACACTGTGGACCTGTTTACATTAGGCTGTACTCTCTGACCAGCCTCTTCATTTGTAACACCATGGTTTATAACACTGTGGACCTGTTTACATTAGGCTGTACTCTCTGACCAGCCTCTTTCATTATAACACCATGGTTTATAACACTGTGGACCTGTTTACATTAGGCTGTACTCTCCGACCAGCCTCTTCCATTGTAACACCATGGTTTATAACACTGTGGACCTGTTTACATTAGGCTGTACTCTCCGACCAGCCTCTTCCATTGTAACACCATGGTTTATAACACTGTGGACCTGTTTACATTAGGCTGTACTCTCCGACCAGCCTCTTCCATTGTAACACCATGGTTTATAACACTGTGGACCTGTTTACATTAGGCTGTACTCTCCGACCAGCCTCTTCCATTGTAACACCATGGTTTATAACACTGTGGACCTGTTTACATTAGGCTGTACTCTCCGACCAGCCTCTTCCATTGTAACACCATGGTTTATAACACTGTGGACCTGTTTACATTAGGCAGGACTCTCCGACCAGCCTCTTCCATTGTAACACCATGGTTTATAACACTGTGGACCTGTTTACATTAGGCTGTACTCTCCGACCAGTCTCTTCCATTGTAACACCATGGTTTATAACACTGTGGACCTGTTTACATTAGGCTGTACTCTCCGACCAGCCTCTTCCATTGTAACACCATGGTTTATAACACTGTGGACCTGTTTACATTAGGCTGTACTCTCCGACCAGCCTCTTCATTTGTAACACCATGGTGTATAACACTGTGGACCTGTTTACATTAGGCTGTACTCTCCGACCAGCCTCTTCCATTGTAACACCATGGTTTATAACACTGTGGACCTGTTTACATTAGGCTGTACTCTCCGACCAGTCTCTTCCATTGTAACACCATGGTTTATAACACTGTGGACCTGTTTACATTAGGCTGTACTCTCCGACCAGCCTCTTCCATTGTAACACCATGGTTTATAACACTGTGGACCTGTTTACATTAGGCTGTACTCTCTGACCAGCCTCTTCATTTGTAACACCATGGTTTATAACACTGTGGACCTGTTTACATTAGGCTGTACTCTCTGACCAGCCTCTTTCATTATAACACCATGGTTTATAACACTGTGGACCTGTTTACATTAGGCTGTACTCTCCGACCAGCCTCTTCCATTGTAACACCATGGTTTATAACACTGTGGACCTGTTTACATTAGGCTGTACTCTCCGACCAGCCTCTTCCATTGTAACACCATGGTTTATAACACTGTGGACCTGTTTACATTAGGCTGTACTCTCCGACCAGCCTCTTCCATTGTAACACCATGGTTTATAACACTGTGGACCTGTTTACATTAGGCTGTACTCTCCGACCAGCCTCTTCCATTGTAACACCATGGTTTATAACACTGTGGACCTGTTTACATTAGGCTGTACTCTCCGACCAGCCTCTTCCATTGTAACACCATGGTTTATAACACTGTGGACCTGTTTACATTAGGCAGGACTCTCCGACCAGCCTCTTCCATTGTAACACCATGGTTTATAACAATGTGGACCTGTTTACATTAGGCTGTACTCTCCGACCAGTCTCTTCCATTGTAACACCATGGTTTATAACACTGTGGACCTGTTTACATTAGGCTGTACTCTCCGACCAGCCTCTTCCATTGTAACACCATGGTTTATAACACTGTGGACCTGTTTACATTAGGCTGTACTCTCCGACCAGCCTCTTCATTTGTAACACCATGGTGTATAACACTGTGGACCTGTTTACATTAGGCTGTACTCTCTGACCAGCCTCTTCCATTATAACACCATGGTTTATAACACTGTGGACCTGTTTACATTAGGCTGTACTCTCCGACCAGCCTCTTCCATTGTAACACCATGGTTTATAACACTGTGGACCTGTTTACATTAGGCTGTACTCTCCGACCAGCCTCTTCCATTGTAACACCATGGTTTATAACACTGTGGACCTGTTTACATTAGGCTGTACTCTCCGACCAGCCTCTTCCATTGTAACACCATGGTTTATAACACTGTGGACCTGTTTACATTAGGCTGTACTCTCCGACCAGCCTCTTCCATTGTAACACCATGGTTTATAACACTGTGGACCTGTTTACATTAGGCTGTACTCTCCGACCAGCCTCTTCCATTGTAACACCATGGTTTATAACACTGTGGACCTGTTTACATTAGGCTGTACTCTCCGACCAGCCTCTTCCATTATAACACCATGGTTTATAACACTGTGGACCTGTTTACATTAGGCTGTACTCTCCGACCAGCCTCTTCCATTGTAACACCATGGTTTATAACACTGTGGACCTGTTTACATTAGGCTGTACTCTCCGACCAGCCTCTTCCATTGTAACACCATGGTTTATAACACTGTGGACCTGTTTACATTAGGCTGTACTCTCCGACCAGCCTCTTCCATTGTAACACCATGGTTTATAACACTGTGGACCTGTTTACATTAGGCTGTACTCTCCGACCAGCCTCTTCCATTGTAACACTATGGTTTATAACACTGTGGACCTGTTTACATTAGGCTGTACTCTCCGACCAGCCTCTTCCATTGTAACACCATGGTTTATGACATGGTCCACAATTTGGCTCTGATTTCATCAGGGACTCTTATTCTTCCTCTATTATGTCTTCCCCTAACACTACTACCACACATTCTTACACATCTTCTTATTTCTCTTCCACGAGCATGTAGCTGCTGTTCAGGGTTGTGACGTTCCTCCATGTTCATAAATGCTAGTGATTGTGCTGTGGGCAAGCTCCATATATATGCTTCCAAACTTGAGTGGTTGATTGGTAAGATTGTGATTCCGATTGCATCACTATGTCACCTGGCAGGTCATTTGCCCATTTAGCAGACATCACAAACATTCCATGTCATAGATATTTATGGAATATTCATGTATGTCTGACAGGTTTTGATCATTGAATGGATCCTTTTGACTGTGACGGCTCACACGATGACAGAATGGTTAGAAGTTGTGAAGAGTATGACAGTTTCCCTGAGAATCAACTCATCAGCTTTATCAGCAAGCCATGTGCACGTAGTTATCGTGCAAATTGTAGACAATTGTACTTCCTCTTTTGCATGTCCCAAAACACGTGGAATTTGCTTAAATGAATAAGAAATTAAAATCTGGTGTGAACAAGAAACTAATTGTTCAGAGATTTGAACTTGTTGTTTTGAAAAAAATGATTATAATTTGAGAATTGAGCCAAAGCGATTGAGAAAAACTGTAAATGAAATCATTTAGCATAACACAACACTAGGGTAACTGGTTGGTTAGCCAACAGACTGCGTGTGGCTCTTACTTTAACATGTCCACTCCGTCTGGTGTGGTGGGTTGGTTGTAACGTCTCATGTAGTCATGCATAGCAGAGAAACTCTTCCTCATGTAGTCCTCTGCAGAGCTCTCTCTGACTGTCCCAAACCTGAACCCACGGGATGGGTGGTGCAGCTGGGGGGGACAGAGAGAGGGGGAGAGGGGGGAGGGGAAAGGAGGAGATATGCATATCCGTAAATTGAGAACACTGGTACAGGGCTAAAAAGTATTCCACATAAAGAAATGAGAGGCCCGCACACAGAATATTGCTTCTCCCCAGTGGGAGAATGTTACAATATCTCAACTCCAACAGTCTTCGTCATGTCTGACAGGTATCAAAGCTGAAACATTGTATTTTTGGTTTCAGGAATAAAAACACTGGGGGGAGCAGCAATATTCTGTGTACGGGCCTCTCTCCTTTTTATTCACAAGGAGAACACATTTAACTCATTGTCTGAATCCTATCAGCTACTGTAACTATCCCTGATCCAGTCTGTTATGCCATATTCAGTCATGTTCATTTCCACATTGTAACTCGTGTTTGTGTGTATGTGTGTGTGTGTGTGTGTGTGTGTGTAAGTGTAAGTGTAAGCATGTAAGTGCGTGCATGTGCGTGTACGTATGTGTGCGTACATGCCTAACTGTGTGTGTGCGCACCGCCGTGTGTGTGTGTGTGTGTGTGTGTGTGTGTGTGTATACCTTCTCGTCATGAATCCCAGACACCTGTTCAAAGGTTTTCTCCCCCACCATGACAGCAGCCAGGTTAGCTGTATAACTGGACAACACCAACAGACAGAAGATGGCCCACAGGTTCATCAGGAACCTACTGGTCCAACACTTAGGAGTCTGGAGAGGAGGGAGGGAGAGGGAGGGAGGGAGGGGGAGAGAGAGAAAGAGGGAGGTAAGGAAGGATGGAGAGAGAGAAAGAGGGAGGGAAGGATGGAGAGAGAGAAAGAGTAGAGAGATAGAGAGAGAGAGAGCGATAGAGAGAGAAAGAGAGAGAAGAGAGGTAGATGGAGGGAGGGGGAGAGAGATGGAGGGAGGGGGAGAGAGAGAAAGAGAGGGAGAGAGATGGAGGTAGGGGGAGAGAGAGAAAGAGGGAGGGAAGGATAGAGAGAGAGAGAGAGAGAGAGAGAGAGAGAGAGAGAGAGAGAGAGAGAGAGAGAGAGGACATATTTGATTATTCAAACCTCCCCCTCCCTCCCATTATTCCTCCCTCCGTCCCTCCCACAGTACCTTAGTAGCGACAGTGCGTCCAAACAGGATGGCGTAGCAGAGGTTGAGGGCTGAGGAGTAGGAGAACACTCTGAGTCTGTTCCTGCCATGAGGAGTCATACCTGGATCAACACAACACCTGAGTCAGCTGTGTGTGTGTGTGTGTGTGTGTGTGTGTGTGTGTGTGTGTGTGTGTGTGTGCGTGCGTGCGTGCGTATATATACCCATAGCTGTGTGTGTAGATGAGTCATAGCAGTATCCACTGAGATTTAGGTCACAGACTAATAACATGACAGGTTTTGGATGACAGGCCATAAATGGTATTTTAGTTTTCTCACCAAAGGGGCTGTTCCACTCATAGACGGTGAGGAAAAGTGCGGTAAGATGAAGAGTGACGAAGATGCCCACCCACATGGACCAATGGAGAGGCCACATGAAGGCTCCAATAGGGGCTGATGTGTCTTGGCTACGCACCTTGTAGTCAAGACACACATACACACACATTATAAACTGTATGTCCACACACACACACACACACACACACACACACACACACACACACACACACAAACACACACACACATTATTAACTGTATGTCCAGACACACACACACACACACACACACACACACACACATGTGCACGCTTGTAGGTACACAGGCACACAGGCATGCACGCACACAGGCACGCACGCAGGCACACACACACACACACACACACATATGCACGCTTGTAGGTACACAGGCACACAGGCATGCACGCACACAGGCACGCAGGCACGCAGGCACACACACACACACACACACACACACACACACACACACACACACACACACACACACTCACCAGTATCCCCAGAGAGGTAGAGTAGAATGGAGAGGTGAAGTCTATAACTCTGCTCCTGGCTGAGTTGATGGAGAATGATGTCACAGCCATGTCTGCTGTTCCACTCAGCAGGTCTCCCACCTAATATGAGAAACCAGAAACATCTACAACCTTAAGAAGACACTGTTCACATGCATTTAACAATTATTCTGCAAACATTGCTCTTGGTTAGGTAAACAATCATGTCAAATATGCATGCAATCATATATATTATTATACAAAAAAAATATTGAAAACAGACAGACAGACAGACAGACAGACAGACAGACAGACAGACAGACAGAAATATAGATATATGACGTACCAGACCGGACCAACTCCCAGTGCTGCTCATCGCTCCGTACTTCCCGTCTCCCACGATGTAAAGGTCAAAGGTGAACTTCAGGTCCTCCGACAGCTTCTCCAACAGGTCAATAACGTAACCATAGCAACACTTCCGCTGGTCCTCTGTTGGGTCTGGGGTTGTGGTCAGGACAGGACAGGGACAGGAAGGATCAGTCCTGGTATACTGGTCTACTGGTCCTCTAGTGATGTACTGTAGGTGTTGTGTACTGTAGGTATACTCACTGTGGTCAGTAGTGGTAGTGGTTGTATTGGTCTGGTGCAGGTGACTGAACAGTGAGTCCAGTAGATCTGAGCGGTTAGTTCTAGGGTCCAGACACAGCTGACCAGCGGGACACAGCCCATCCTCATCCACCTCTCTAGTGAACACGAAGGGATGCTCCACCAGGGTCACGACCCTTAATCTCCGGCCCGCCATCTGTAGCCCCGGCCTCCATCTCCCTCCAGGACTGTTGTCTCTGTCCCTATCCCCTCTCTGGACACCTAACCCAGACCCGGACCCTGTCCTCCTCCCCGGGCCTAGCCCCAGGCCAGCCCCGACCCCCAGCCCCAACACCCCCTCGTCCAGCTGTAGGCGCCCGGTGGTCCAGTGGGCCACGGTGACCCAGGACGGCTGGCCAAGAGGACCTCTCTTCAGGCTCCACACGTGGTACAGCTGGGAGGAGAGGACCTGTGAGAGAGCAGGTGCCACACGGACCGTGCCTGTAGAACCCTGGAATGACGTGTTGGAGAGGAACCTGAAGAGGAGAGAGAGACAGAGAGTAAGAGAGAGAGAGAGAGAGAGAGAGAGAGAGAGAGAGAGAGAGAGAGAGAGAGAGAGAGAGAGAGAGAGAGAGAGAGAGAGAGAGATAGAGAGAGAGAGAGAGAGAGTGAGAGAGAGAGAGAGTAGAGATAGAGAGTAGAGAGAGAGAGAGTAGAGAGAGAGAGAGGGAGAGAGAGGGTGAGTGAGTGAGAGAGAGAGAGGGTGAGAGAGAGAGAGAGAGAGAGAGAGAGAGAGAGAGAAAGTTATAGTTTGAACATGTAGACAGACACAGATACCCAGTATGTTTTTTCAGATTGGCTGGGTGTCATAATTGGTTGGCTGTTCCAGTCAGTCTCATTATTTTAACTTAATGCAGTAGAGAGAGAAATTCTGTCTATCTGCCCACGCACATAAGCATACGCACACACACACACACACACACACACACACACACACACACACACACACACACACACACACACACACACACACACACACACAGACAGACAGACAGACAGACAGACAGACAGACAGACAGACAGACAGACAGACAGACAGACAGACAGACAGACAGACAGACAGACAGACAGACAGACAGACAGACAGACAGACAGACAGACAGACAGACAGACAGACAGACAGACAGACAGACAGACAGACAGACAGACAGACAGACAGTGTTCTTATTACTATGAGTTAATGCAGATCATTGTGGTTGTTTCTATCTAACTGGCCCCACCATCATTACTATTCCTCTCAGTCTCCACCCAGTCCTAGCGCTGCTTTACCATGGAATACATTGGTACGCACAATTAACTCTCACACATATATCTGCTCTGGGTATCCAACCGTGCGGGGATCGTTGGGTGACGTCTGAATATGAACAATGCATGGATTTTTGGGCGATGTCTGGGTCATTGGTTAGTCATTGGCCGATGTTTAGGTTATCGGTTGAACGTTGGGATGATGTCTAAATATGAACAATGCATGGATTCTTGGGCGAAGTCTGGGTCATTGGTTAGTCATTGGCCGATGTTTAGGTTATCGGTTGAACGTTGGGATGATGTCTAAATATGAACAATGCAGGGATCATTGGGTTAAGTCTGCAAGTTCGAATGGTTCATTAAAACTCCTAAAACTGTTTCACATTTCAAAGTGCTCTATGTGTGTGTGTGTGTGTGTGTGTGTGTGTGTGTGTGTGTGTGTTTGTGTGTAACTGGAGAGTGTGTGTGACTGATGGTGACTTCCTTCCATTAACTCTGACAGCAGAGGAGGAAACATTAAAACTATGAATTAATACTAAGGTCGCTAACCCACCTCTACCCTCCACTCTGCACTGAATATCAATGTACCTATAGAGTGTGTGTCCTGTTTACAGCCCAACTGACTCATCAGATGTCAGACTGGTTACATACCCCCCTCCCCCCTCTCTCTCTCCCTCTGTCCTCTCTCCCCCTCTATCTCTCTGTCCTTCTTGCTCTCTCTCTCTCTTCAGTTGATTTGGCAGCTGTGTCTATTGAAGAGCTGTATGGTCGATCTCACTTAGATAACAACACCCTGTTTTATCTCCTCTCCTCCTCTCCCCTTTCCTCTCCTCGTCTTCTCCTCTCTCCTTTCCTCTCCCCCTCTCTCCTTTACTCACTCCGTTCCTCTCCTCCTCTCTCCTTTCCTCTCCTCCTCTCTCCTTCCTCTCCTCCTCCTCTTTCACCCCGCTCCATAATGTGGGTAGAAGTGTTGTAGTAGAATGTTGTTGTTCTAAACAGAAAGAAGGCCGATCGACAGCGTGTAGCTTCACACATTTTGGTGAGAAAACGTAAAGACCATTTATGCTTCTTTCAGAATCCAAGGCCTGTCATGTTATTAGTCTGTAACCTAAATCTCAGTGGATACTGCTATGACTTACAGCCATGTCATCATCTACAGTCATGGCCAAAAGTTTTGAGAATGACACAAATATTAATTTCCACAAAGTTTGCTGCTTCAGTGTCTTTAGATATTTTTGTCAGATGTTACTATGGAATACTGAAGTATAATTATAAGCATTTCATAAGTGTCAAAGGCTTTTATTGACAATTACATGAAGTTGATGCAAAGAGTCAATATTTGCAGTGTTGACCCTTCTTTTTCAAGACATCTGCAATCTGCCCTGGCATGCTGTCAATTAACTTCTGGGCCACATCCTGACTGGCAGCCCATTCTTGCATAATCAATGCTTGGAGTCTGTCAGAATTTGTGGGTTTTTGTTTGTCCATCCGCCTCATTGACCACAAATTCTCAATGAGATTAAGGTCTGGGGAGTTTCCTGGCCATGGAACCAAAATATCAATGTTTTGTTCCCCGAGCCACTTAGTTATTTTTTTGCCTTATGGCAAGGTGCTCCATCATGCTGGAAAAGGCATTGTTTGCCACCAAACTTTTCCTGGATGGTTGGGAGAAGTTGCTCTCGGAGGATGTGTTGGTACCATTCTTTATTCATGGCTGTGTTCTCAGGCAAAATTGTGAGTGAGCCCACTCCCTTGGCTGAGAAGCAACCCCACACATGGTCTCAGCATGTGTTACTGTTGGCATGACACAGGACTGATGGTAGCGCTCACCTTGTATTTTCTGGACAAGCTTTTTTTCGGATGCCCCAAACAATCAGAAAGGGGATTCATCAGAGAAAATGACTTTACCCGAGTCCTCAGCAGTCCAATCCCTGTACCTTTTGCAGAATATCAGTCTGTCCCTGATGTTTTTCCTGGAGAGAAGTAGCTTCTTTGCTGCCCTTCTTGACACCAGGCCATCCTCCAAAAGTCTTCGCCTCACTGTGTGTGCAGATGCACTCACACCTGCCTGCTGCCATTCCTGAGCAAGCTCTGTACTGATGGTGCCCCGATCCCACAGCTGAATCAACTTTAGGAGACGGTCCTGGCGCTTGCTGGACTTTCTTGGACGCCCAAATCCTTCTTCACAACAATTGAACCGCTCTCCTTGAAGTTCTTGATTATCCGATAAATGGTTGATTTAGGTGCAATCTTACTGGCAGCAATATCTTGCCTGTGAAGCCCTTTTTGTGCAAAGCAATGATGACGGCATGTGTTTCCTAGCAGGTAACCATGGTTGACAGAGGAAGAACAATGATTCCAAGCACCACCCTCCTTTTGAAGCTTCCAGTCTGTTCTTCGAACTCAATCAGAATGACAGAGTGATCTCCAGCCGTGTCCTCGTCAACACTCACACCAGTGTTAACGAGAGAATCCTGACATGATGTCAGCTGGTCCTGTTGTGGCAGGGCTGAAATGCAGTAGAAATATTTTTGGGCGATTCATTTCATTTGCATGGCAAAGAGGGACTTTGCAATTAATTGCAATCCATCTGATCACTCTTCATAACATTCTGGAGTATATGCAAATTGCCATCATACAAACTGAGGCAGCAGACTTGTGAAAATTAATATTTTCATTCTCAAAACTTTTGTCCACGACTATACACACACAGCTTGGGTGGATGGGACCTTTACAACTCTGTTTGTCATTGTGATCCTACACAGACAGACAGACAGACAGACAGACAGACAGACAGACAGACAGACAGACAGACAGACAGACAGACAGACAGACAGACAGACAGACAGACAGACAGACAGACAGACAGACAGACAGACAGACAGACAGACAGACAGACAGACAGACAGACAGACAGACAGACAGACAGACAGACAGACAGAGTATCTGTAATCTGGCTATATTTCCAACAAACTCCCCAAGTGTTTGTAGGTTTAACTCTGAAAAAGCCCTGCTTCCTTTCTTCATTTCCTCCATCTATACCTCTCTCCCTCAGGCATATGGTGGTTAATTGCATTTCCTACCGGAAGTCTAACTTCCAGTACGTTGCAATACACACTGGCCCTGTCAGATACAACACTGTCTATATCTATGTAAAGCTGTCAGACAGAACACTGGCTCTATCTATGTAAAGCTGTCAGAGAGAACACTGGCTCTATCTAGGTAAAGCTGTCAGACAGAACACTGGCTCTATCTAGGTAAAGCTGTCAGACAGAACACTGGCTCTATCTAGGTAAAGATGTCAGAGAGAGCACTGGCTCTATCTATGTAAAGACAGAACACTGTCTGTAACTATGTAAAGCTGTCAGATAGAACACTGGCTCTATCTATGTAAAGCTGTCAGAGAGAACACTGTCTGTATCTAGGTAAAGCTGTCAGACAGAACATTGGCTCTATCTAGGTAAAGATGTCAGACACAACACTGTCTGTATCTAGGTAAAGCTGTCAGAGAGAACACTGGCTCTATCTATGTAAAGCTGTCAGACAGAACACTGGCTCTATCTATGTAAAGCTGTCAGATACAACACTGGCTCTATCTATGTAAAGCTGTCAGAGAGAACACTGTCTCTATCTATGTAAAGCTGTCAGACAGAACACTGGCTCTATCTATGTAAAGCTGTCAGAGAGAACACTGTCTGTATCTAGGTAAAGATGTCAGATACAACACTGTCTGTATCTATGTAAAGCTGTCAGAGAGAACACTGTCTGTATCTATGTAAAGCTGTCAGAGAGAACACTGGCTCTATCTATGTAAAGCTGTCAGACAGAACACTGGCTCTATCTATGTAAAGCTGTCAGAGAGAACACTGTCTGTATCTAGGTAAAGCTGTCAGAGAGAACACTGTCTGTTTCTAGGTAAAGCTGTCAGAGAGAAACACTGGCTCTATCTATGTAAAGATGTCAGAGAGAACACTGTCTGTATCTAGGTAAAGCTGTCAGAGAGAACACTGTCTGTATCTAGGTAAAGCTGTCAGACAGAACACTGGCTCTATCTATGTAAAGATGTCAGATACAACACTGTCTGTATCTATGTAAATCTGTCAGATACAACACTGTCTGTATCTATGTAAAGCTGTCAGAGAGAACACTGTCTGTATCTATGTAAAGCTGTCAGACAGAACACTGGCTCTATCTAGGTAAAGCTGTCAGACAGAACACTGGCTCTATCTAGGTAAAGCTGTCAGACACAACAATGTCTGTATCTAGGTAAAGCTGTCAGAGAGAACACTGGCTCTATCTATGTAAAGCTGTCAGACAGAACACTGGCTCTATCTATGTAAAGCTGTCAGACAGAACACTGGCTCTATCTATGTAAAGCTGTCAGACAGAACACTGGCTCTATCTATGTAAAGCTGTCAGAGAGAACACTGGCTCTATCTATGTAAAGCTGTCAGAGCGAACACTGGCTCTATCTATGTAAAGCTGTCAGACAGAACACTGGCTCTATCTTTGTAAAGCTGTCAGACAGAACACTGGCTCTATCTAGGTAAAGCTGTCAGACAGAACACTGGCTCTATCTATGTAAAGATGTCAGATACAACACTGTCTGTATCTATGTAAAGCTGTCAGAGAGAACACTGGCTCTATCTATGTAAAGATGTCAGATACAACACTGTCTGTATCTAGGTAAAGCTGTCAGAGAGAACACGATCTGTATCTATGTAAAGCTGTCAGAGAGAACACTGGCTCTATCTATGTAAAGCTGTCAGAGAGAACACTGGCTCTATCTATGTAAAGCTGTCAGACAGAACACTGGCTCTATCTATGTAAAGCTGTCAGACAGAACACTGGCTCTATCTATGTAAAGCTGTCAGAGAGAACACTGGCTCTATCTATGTAAAGCTGTCAGACAGAACACTGGCTCTATCTAGGTAAAGCTGTCAGACAGAACACTGGCTCTATCTATGTAAAGATGTCAGACAGAACACTGGCTCTATCTATTTAAAGATGTCAGACAGAACACTGGCTCTATCTATGTAAAGCTGTCAGACAGAACACTGGCTCTATCTAGGTAAAGCTGTAAGACTGAACACTGGCTCTATCTATGTAAAGATGTCAGACAGAACACTGGCTCTATCTATGTAAAGATGTCAGATACAACACTGTCTGTATCTATGTAAAGCTGTCAGATACAACACTGTCTGTATCTAGGTAAAGCTGTCAGAGAGAACACTGTCTGTATCTAGTTAAAGCTGTCAGAGAGAACACTGTCTGTATCTAGGTAAAGCTGTCAGAGAGAACACTGGCTCTATCTATGTAAAGATGTCAGATACAACACTGTCTGTATCTATGTAAAGCTGTCAGATACAACACTGTCTGTATCTAGGTAAAGCTGTCAGAGAGAACACTGTCTGTATCTAGGTAAAGCTGTCAGAGAGAACACTGTCTCTATCTATGTAAAGCTGTCAGAGAGAACACTGGCTCTATCTATGTAAAGCTGTCAGAGAGAACACTGGCTCTATCTATGTAAAGCTGTCAGAGAGAACAATGGCTCTATCTATGTAAAGCTGTCAGACAGAACACTGGCTCTATCTATGTAAAGCTGTCAGACAGAACACTGGCTCTATCTATGTAAAGATGTCAGATACAACACTGTCTGTATCTAGGTAAAGCTGTCAGAGAGAACACTGTCTGTATCTAGTTAAAGCTGTCAGAGAGAACACTGTCTGTATCTAGGTAAAGCTGTCAGAGAGAACAATGTCTGTATCTATGTAAAGCTGTCAGAGAGAACACTGGCTCTGTCTATGTAAAGATGTCAGATACAACACTGTCTGTATCTAGGTAAAGCTGTCAGAGAGAACACTGTCTGTATCTAGTTAAAGCTGTCAGAGAGAACACTGTCTGTATCTAGGTAAAGCTGTCAGAGAGAACTCTGGCTCTATCTATGTAAAGATGTCAGATACAACACTGTCTGTATCTATGTAAAGCTGTCAGATACAACACTGTCTGTATCTATGTAAGGCTGTCAGATACAACAATGTCTGTATCTATGTAAAGCTGTCAGAGAGAACACTGGCTCTATCTATGTAAAGATGTCAGATACAACACTGTCTGTATCTAGGTAAAGCTGTCAGAGAGAACACTGTCTGTATCTATGTAAAGCTGTCAGAGAGAACACTGGCTCTATCTATGTAAAGCTGTCAGAGAGAACACTGTCTCTATCTATGTAAAGCTGTCAGACAGAACACTGGCTCTATCTATGTAAAGCTGTCAGACAGAACACTGGCTCTATCTATGTAAAGCTGTCAGACAGAACACTGGCTCTATCTATGTAAAGCTGTCAGACAGAACACTGGCTCTATCTATGTAAAGCTGTCAGAGAGAACACTGGCTCTATCTATGTAAAGATGTCAGATACAACACTGTCTGTATCTATGTAAAGCTGTCAGAGAGAACACTGGCTCTATCTATGTAAAGATGTCAGACAGAACACTGGCTCTATCTATGTAAAGCTGTCAGACAGAACACTGGCTCTATCTAGGTAAAGATGTCAGATACAACAATGTCTGTATCTATGTAAAGCTGTCAGAGAGAACACTGGCTCTATCTATGTAAAGATGTCAGATACAACACTGTCTGTATCTATGTAAAGCTGTCAGAGAGAACACTGGCTCTATCTATGTAAAGCTGTCAGACAGAACACTGGCTCTATCTAGGTAAAGATGTCAGATACAACAATGTCTGTATCTATGTAAAGCTGTCAGAGAGAACACTGGCTCTATCTATGTAAAGATGTCAGATACAACACTGTCTGTATCTATGTAAAGCTGTCAGAGAGAACACTGGCTCTATCTATGTAAAGCTGTCAGACAGAACACTGGCTCTATCTAGGTAAAGATGTCAGATACAACAATGTCTGTATCTATGTAAAGCTGTCAGACAGAACACTGGCTCTATCTATGTAAAGCTGTCAGACAGAACACTGGCTCTATCTATGTAAAGCTGTCAGAGAGAACACTGGCTCTATCTATGTAAAGATGTCAGATACAACACTGTCTGTATCTATGTAAAGCTGTCAGAGAGAACACTGGCTCTATCTATGTAAAGATGTCAGACAGAACACTGGCTCTATCTATGTAAAGCTGTCAGACAGAACACTGGCTCTATCTAGGTAAAGATGTCAGATACAACAATGTCTGTATCTATGTAAAGCTGTCAGAGAGAACACTGGCTCTATCTATGTAAAGATGTCAGATACAACACTGTCTGTATCTATGTAAAGCTGTCAGAGAGAACACTGGCTCTATCTATGTAAAGCTGTCAGACAGAACACTGGCTCTATCTAGGTAAAGATGTCAGATACAACAATGTCTGTATCTATGTAAAGCTGTCAGAGAGAACACTGGCTCTATCTATGTAAAGATGTCAGATACAACACTGTCTGTATCTATGTAAAGCTGTCAGAGAGAACACTGGCTCTATCTATGTAAAGCTGTCAGAGAGAACACTGGCTCTATCTATGTAAAGATGTCAGACAGAACACTGGCTCTATCTATGTAAAGCTGTCAGAGAGAACACTGGCTCTATCTATGTAAAGATGTCAGACAGAACACTGGCTCTATCTATGTAAAGCTGTCAGACAGAACACTGGCTCTATCTATGTAAAGCTGTCAGAGAGAACACTGGCTCTATCTATGTAAAGCTGTCAGACAGAACACTGGCTCTATCTAGGTAAAGCTGTCAGAGAGAACACTGGCTCTATCTATGTAAAGCTGTCAGACAGAACACTGGCTCTATCTATGTAAAGCTGTCAGAGAGAACACTGGCTCTATCTATGTAAAGCTGTCAGACACACCACCAACCCTGTCTTTGTAATGGTGTCAATAAAACTTTGTATAGCTGTCTAAAGCTAATCTAGCCACAGTCCCAAGCCTTCAGTCTATCTACAGTCTGTCCAGGTCTGTCTGTTTATTCTCAGGCTTGGCATGGATTATAAATGGGACAGGTCCTCTCAGACTCCATTCTATCATCTGGTGCCAATGGCTGGAGGAGGGGAGAGATATGTGTGTGTGTGTGTGTATATGTGTGTGTGTGTGTACAATATATCTACCTGGCCAGGTACTGTCCAGAAGAGGGCACTTCCTCTTTGTTAGGTTTGTCGTAACAGTTGACCAGGTTCTGGATCAGAGCCAGGTCTGGCCTCACCTCACTGGCCGACGTCACCGCCTGGCCAATCAACCGCAGCGCGTCTCGGATGTAGAAGGTGATGGGCTTACGACCCACCTAGACACATACACACACTTTTAAATGAATTTTCAAAGGTCAAATAAAATAAACCAATCAGCCAATCAATGAATCACCCAATCAACCAACCAAATCAATGATTGAATAAATCAACCAATTAATAATCACCTCTCCATAAGCCAATAGGCCGAGGGGCCCGCCCAGCGAGAGGAGAGAGTCAGGTGACAGAGGGTTACCCATAATCCACTGCAGCGCGGGGAGCGAGGGAGCGAGACGCTGGGCGCAGCGGAGGACAGAAGAGAGACATTCTGGGTCGGAACCAAGGATGACCACGGAGGAGAGAGGAGAGGCGGAGCGAAGAAGACGACGGGAGAGGAGAGACAAGACCTCAGCTTCCCTCTTGTCTTCTCTGGTCTCATCACCTGTTTCTTCACTTCTCTCAGCCCCTCTTCCCTCCTCCCCTCTCTCCTCCCTCCTCTCCTCCTTCCCTCTCTCCTCCCTCCTCTCCTCCTTTCTTCTCTCCTCCCTCCTCTCCTCCCCTCCTATATGTGTAAGGTTGATGATATCCAGTAGATTCCAGCTTGTTGCTTTCTGTGTCTCTAGATGTTTCAGTAGTCCCTCCCCCCTCTCCTCCCATCCAGGACACACCACAGCGACTCCCCCTCTACCCCCTTCCTGACCCTTGCCTCCCCCCTCTCTTCTCCCTTCACCCTCTGTCTCCCCCTCTACCCCCTGGAGAACAGAGAGCAGAAGGTTGGCCAGGCAAGAGGGTGGAACACGAACTGACATTTGGAGATGGAACCGGTTCTAGGGGGAGAGAGAGAGAGAGAGAGAGAACAGAATGTTACTAGAATCAAACCATTCTGCAAGACTTTCATAGAGTGATGTTCATAAATCTTGAATGTTGTTGAATGGAGTGAAAGGCTCCTGAGTGAGCTACCTGTGCTCCCTTCTTCCAGACTCTACTTTCCAACCATGTCTTGTTGCTTTACGCCTACAGGCAAAGTCAAGGGTATGTTGCATATGTATACAGGGTCTATGGGTTCAGTAAGGAACACATACACACACCTTATGAATGTAGACAGAGCGAGGGAAATCTGCTAGAAGTCTCCAGAGACACAACTGAATTAATACAGTATATACACATATACTCATGGGGGGTGTACAGGTCTGAATTAATACAGTATATATACATATACTCATGGGGGGTGTACAGGTCTGAATTAATACAGTATATATACATATACTCATGGGAGGTGTACAGGTCTGAATTAATACAGTATATATACATATACTCATGGGGGGTGTACAGGTCTGAATTAATACAGTATATATACATATACTCATGGGGGGTGTACAGGTCTGAATTAATACAGTATATATACATATACTCATGGGGGGTGTACAGGTCTGAATTAATACAGTATATATACATATACTCATTGGGGGTGTACAGGACTGAATTAATACAGTATATATACACATATACTCATGGGGGGTGTACAGGACTGAATTAATACAGTATATATACATATACTCATGGGGGGTGTACAGGTGTATGTGTGTGTGTGTGTGTGTGTGTGTGTGTGTGTGTGTGTGTGTGAGTGAGTGAGTGAGTGAGTGAGTGAGTGAGTGAGTGAGTGAGTGAGTGTGTGTGTGTGTGTGTGTGTGTGTGTGTGTGTGTGTGTGAGGTACCATAGTGTTTGAACTCAGCAGAGGTGTGGGGGTTGTACGAAAAAGTTGGTGGCTAGGTGTGGGGTGGAACAGTGTGTGAAAAATAGAAAGAGAGGGTGGAGGGATGGATAGATGGAGGAATGAAGGAATGGAGGAATGGGAGGGATGGAGAGATGGAGGGATGGAGAGATGGAGGGATGAGAGGGTGGAGGGATGGAGAGATGGAGGAATGGAGGAATGGGAGGGATGGAGAGATGAGAGATGGAGGGATGGGAGGGTGGAGGGATGGAGGAATGGGAGGGATGGAGAGATGGATGGGAGGGTGGAGGGATGGAGAGATGGAGAGATGGAGGGATGGGAGGGTGGAGGGATGGAGAAATACGAGGGATGGAGAGATGGAGGAATGGGAGGGATGGAGGGATGGAGGAAGGGGAGGGATGGAGAGATGGAGGGATGGAGAGATGGAGGGATGAGAGGGTGGAGGGATGGAGAGATGGAGGAATGGAGGAATGGGAGTGATGGAGAGATGGAGAGATGGAGGGATGGGAGGGTGGAGGGATGGAGGAATGGGAGGGATGGAGAGATGGAGGGATGGGAGGGTGGAGGGATGGAGAGATGGAGAGATGGAGGGATGGGAGGGTAGAGGGATGGAGGAATCGGAGGGATGGAGAGATGGAGAGATGGAGAGATGGAGGGATTGGAGAGATGGAGGGATGGAGAGATGGAGGGATGGGAGGGATGGAGGGTGGAGGGATGGAGGGTGGAGGGATGGAGGGATGGAGGGATGGAGGATGGAGGGATGGAGGGATGGGTGGGT
The DNA here is from genome assembly GCF_057628025.1 of Oncorhynchus mykiss. NCBI lineage: Eukaryota > Metazoa > Chordata > Actinopteri > Salmoniformes > Salmonidae > Oncorhynchus > Oncorhynchus mykiss. The sequence goes on from NC_143039.1 coordinate 25,368,847, forward strand.
GGAGGGATGGAGGGTGGAGGGGTGGAGGGGTAGAGGGGTGGAAGGGGTTCCATTCTGTAAGGTACAGTACCTGTGACTGCTTTTAGCTCCATTGGGAAGGAAACACTGCCGCTACCAAGCTTTTAGATTCATTCAAATAAATAATCCAGTATAGTTTAATACAGAGTGTGATGGCTAACCAACCAGTGTTGTTGTGTAATTATGCTAAACAGCTAATGTTTATTTACTCTTCATTTCCTCACGCCTCCAGGCGTTTAATACAATATTCTGGATTTAAGATTAATTACATTTAATCACACACACATGTATACAAACAGACATACACACATACACACACACTCAAGGCTGCAGCCTAAGTGGTAAATGGTGTTTATCTCAGTATAACACCATGCTAGCACACACAGACCTGCCGATGAGAACAGAGATACACTACTGGGTTTATAGCCAATCACACAACTTTAAAATGACTAAATCGTATTTCACACGTACATACACTTAAAATGTCCAAATATTATTTCACATTATCTCACACACTCGCAATGAAAATGTCCAAATCTAATTTCACAGTTAGTATTGACGGGTGATGTTGTGTTTATTCGATTTCTACCAGTAAAAAATGACATTTAAATACAGGAAAATTACATTCACACGAACACACACACACGCACGCATGCACGCACGTACGCACGCACACACACACACACACACACACACACACACACACACACACACACACACACACACACACAGCTAGGGTAGTTAGACAAGAGTTCCACGCCTGCCACCAGTGAGTTGAGTCAATTAACCATAAAGACAGTTATTTTCTATAGTAGGGCGTTAAAGCCTCATAAAAACACCACTGTTGTCTGACAGAACAGCATACTGACACTATACAATTACAGACTACCGCTGTCTTTCTCTCTCTTTCAGCCTGTCTTTCTATCCCTGTGTGTGTGTGTGTGTGTGTGTGTGTGTGTGTGTGTGTGTGTGCGTGTGTGTGTGTGTGCGTGTGTGTGTGTGTGTGTGTTCCTAACCATTTCATTGTTCTCAGCACAGCTGAATTATCATTTGCATGATCAAGAAGCGGAGAACATTAGCTATTAGTTTCCCCCCACAGACTGTGACAGTTTAACAGTGGGAAATGGTATGACAGTAGTGAAGCTTTTATCAGAAAAATACCAGATATGTTCCCTGTGGTGTGGATGGTGTGTGAGTATGGTGTGTGTATGGTGTGTGTGTATGGTGTGTGTGTGTGTGTGCGTATGGTGTATGTGTGTGTGTGTGTGTGTGTGTGTGTGCGTATGATGTGTCTGTATGGTGTGTGTGTATTGTGTGTGTGTGGTGTGTGAGTATGGTGTGTGTGTGTGGTGTGTATGGTGTGTGTATATGGTGTGTGTGTATGTGTTTGTATGTTGTGTGTGTGTGCGTATGATGTGTCTGTATGGTGTGTGTGTATTGTGTGTGTGTGGTGTGTGAGTATGGTGTGTGAGTGTGTGTGCGTATGGTGTGTGTGTGTGTGTGTGTGTGTGTGTGCGTATGGTGTGTGTGTGTGTGTGTGTGCGTATGATGTGTCTGTATGGTGTGTGTGTATTGTGTGTGTGTGGTGTGTGAGTATGGTGTGTGTGTGTGGTGTGTATGGTGTGTGTATATGGTGTGTGTGTATGTGTTTGTATGTTGTGTGTGTATTTTGTGTGTGTGTGTGTGTGTGTATATAGTGTGTATGTTGTGTGTGTATGGTGTGTGTGTATGTGTTTGTATGTTGTGTGTGTATTTTGTGTGTGTGTGTGTGTGTGTATATAGTGTGTATGTTGTGTGTGTATGGTGTGTGTTTGTGTGTGTGTGTATGGTGTGTGTGTGTGTGGGCTGTCAATCACATTATCTCACACACTCGCAATGAAAATGTCCAAATCTAATTTCTCAGCTAATACATCCGGCTGTGATTGGGAATCCCAGAGGGCGGTGCACAATTGGCCCAGCGTGGGCCGGGTTTGGCCGGGGTAGGCCGTCATTGTAAATAAGAATGGGTTCTTAACTGACTTGCTTAGTTAAATAAAGGTTAAAAAAATAAAATAATAATATTGTGTTTATTACCAGTAAAAAAAGACATTTAAATACCGAGACATGACATTCACACAGACATGACCACGTTGTAACCAGCACCTTGGGATTTAGGATGATTATTCATCATGAATGTTTTCACCACATAACATAGCAGATGCTGTTAGTCAACTAGCATGTGAGTCATTGTACAGACATGTTGATGATGGAAACAGCAGTCAGTCTAGCCATGATAGATTCATGATCAAACAGCAGAGGAAAAATACAAAATGCATGAACGCACACACACACGCACGCACGCACGCACACACACACACACACACACACACACACACACACATTGCCAGTGTGAGTCATCAGTATATATCCCCCATAAACTGTGTATATGATTACATAATATATATTGTTACATTACTATAACCACCATCCCTCAGTCAGAGAAGGAGAGAAGAGGTGTACAGATGTAGGAACTTACTTTGAGCCACATGGCTACAGCAGGAAAAGAATACTGCAGCAACAGAAAATGTGAATTATTATGTGGATTCTCCTATAACAGGGGGATCAAATTAAGATCTTACAACTGTAAGTAGAATTCAGAGCTCTACCCCATTCTCTTCCTCTACCCGCTCTTGTTATACTCCCTCCCTGCCTCCCTCCCTCTTTCTCTCTCTCTCTTGGCTGTACCTCTCTCTTGTCTCTCTCTCTCTTGGCTCTCTCTCTCTATCTGTGTTTCTCTCTCTCTCTGTCTCTGTCTGTTTCTCTGTATCTCTCTGTATCTCTCTGTCTCTCTCTCTCTGTCTCGCTCTCCCTCTCTCCGTCTCTCTCTCCGTCTCACTCTCTGTCTCTGTCTGTCTCTCTGTATCTCTCTGTCTCTGTCTCTCTCTCTCTCTCTCTCTCTCCGTCTCACTCTCTGTCTCTGTCTGTTTCTCTCTCTCTCTCTCTCGCTGATATACTAAACAATAACAGGTGCTAAATCAGCTCTATGTCTCCAGAGTTCAGTGAAGCCAGTAGACTCACCCAGCACACCCTGAGGGATACACTGAAAGCTCCTTTCCATAAAATCAACTATTGGATTGCAAGGACGTCCTTTATTGTTGTCAAACTGAACTGCCGGTTGGCTGAACTCTGTATGGAACTGTGGTTTACAGTGTGTGTGTGTGTGTTTCATAGTGTTTTTGTCAAAGTGTGTCATGAACTCTAGTAGGGATCTCATTTGATCACCGGGAAAAATTATAATGGCAATGTTTGTGTGATGTCATTACTGCTACCCACACTGGGAATGTGATGCCATTACTGCTATCCACACTGGGAGTGTGATGTCATTACTTCTACCCACACTGGGAGTGTGATGCCATTACTGCTTCCCTCACTGTGAGTGTGATGCCATTACTGCTACCCACACTGGGAGTGTGATGCCATTACTGCTACCCACACTGGGAATGTGATGTCATTACTGCTACCCACACTGGGAATGTGATGTCATTACTGCTTCCCTCACTGGGAGTGTGATGTCATTACTACTACCCACACTGTGAGTGTGATGTTATTATTGCTACCCTCACTGGGAGTGTGATGTCATTACTGCTACCCTCACTGGGAGTGTGATGTCATTACTGCTATCCCCACTGGGAGTTTGATGCCATTACTGCTACCCCCACTGGGAGTGTGATGTCATTACTGCTATCCCCACTGGGAGTGTGATGTCATTACTGCTATCCCCACTGGGAGTGTGATGTTATTATTGCTACCCTCACTGGGAGTGTGATGTCATTACTGCTACCCTCACTGGGAGTGTGATGTCATTACTGCTACCCTCACTGGGAGTTTGATGCCATTACTGCTATCCCCACTGGGAGTGTGATGTCATTACTGCCATCCCCACTGGGAGTGTGATGTCATTACTGCTATCCCCACTGGGAGTGTGATGTCATTACTGCTACCCACACTAGGAGTGTGATGTCATTACTGCTACCCCCACTGGGAGTGTGATGTCATTACTGCTACCCACACTGTGAGTGTGATGTCATTACTGCTATCCCCACTGGGAGTTTGATGCCATTACTGCTACCCCCACTGGGAGTGTGATGTCATTACTGCTATCCCCACTGGGAGTTTGATGTCATTACTGCTATCCCCACTGGGAGTGTGATGTCATTACTGCTATCCCCACTGGGAGTGTGATGTCATTACTGCTATCCCCACTGGGAGTGTGATGTCATTACTGCTATCCCCACTGGGAGTGTGATGTCATTACTGCTATCCCCACTGGGAGTGTGATGTCATTACTGCTATCCCCACTGGGAGTGTGATGTCATTACTGCTATCCCCACTGGGAGTGTGATGTCATTACTGCTATCCCCACTGGGAGTTTGATGCCATTACTGCTACCCCCACTGGGAGTGTGATGTCATTACTGCTATCCCCACTGGGAGTGTGATGTCATTACTGCTATCCCCACTGGGAGTGTGATGTCATTACTGCTACCCTCACTGGGAGTGTGATGTCATTACTGCTATCCCCACTGGGAGTGTGATGTCATTACTGCTACCCTCACTGGGAGTTTGATGCCATTACTGCTACCCTCACTGGGAGTGTGATGTCATTACTGCTATCCCCACTGGGAGTGTGATGTCATTACTGCTATCCCCACTGGGAGTTTGATGCCATTACTGCTATCCCCACTGGGAGTGTGATGTCATTACTGCTACCCACACTGGGAATGTGATGTCATTACTGCTACCCACACTGGGAGTGTGATGTCATTACTGCTACCCCCACTGGGAGTGTGATGTCATTACTGCTACCCCCACTGGGAGTGTGATGTCATTACTGCTACTCACACTAGGAGTGTGTGATGTCATTACTGCTACCCACACTGGGAGTGTGATGCCATTACTGCTATCCACACTGGGAGTGTGATGTCATTACTTCTACCCACACTGGGAGTGTGATGCCATTACTGCTTCCCTCACTGTGAGTGTGATGTCATTACTGCTATCCCCACTGGGAGTGTGATGTCATTACTGCTATCCCCACTGGGAGTTTGATGCCATTACTGCTATCCCCACTGGGAGTGTGATGTCATTACTGCTACCCTCACTGGGAGTGTGATGTCATTACTGCTATCCCCACTGGGAGTGTGATGTCATTACTGCTATCCCCACTGGGAGTTTGATGCCATTACTGCTATCCCCACTGGGAGTGTGATGTCATTACTGCTACCCACACTGGGAATGTGATGTCATTACTGCTACCCACACTGGGAGTGTGATGTCATTACTGCTACCCCCACTGGGAGTGTGATGTCATTACTGCTACCCCCACTGGGAGTGTGATGTCATTACTGCTACTCACACTAGGAGTGTGTGATGTCATTACTGCTACCCACACTAGGAGTGTGTGATGTCATTACTGCTATCCCCACTGGGAGTGTGATGTCATTACTACTACCCCCACTGGGAGTGTGATTTCATTACTACTACCCCCACTGGGAGTGTGATGTCATTACTACTACCCACAATGGGAGTGTGATGTCATTACTGCTACCCCCACTGGGAGTGTGATGTCATTACTGCTACTCACACTAGGAGTGTGTGATGTCATTACTGCTACCCACACTAGGAGTGTGTGATGTCATTACTGCTACCCACACTGGGAGTGTGATGCCATTACTGCTATCCACACTGGGAGTGTGATGTCATTACTTCTACCCACACTGGGAGTGTGATGCCATTACTGCTTCCCTCACTGTGAGTGTGATGCCATTACTGCTACCCACACTGGGAGTGTGATGCCATTACTGCTACCCACACTGGGAATGTGATGTCATTACTGCTACCCACACTGGGAATGTGATGTCATTACTGCTACCCACACTGTGAGTGTGATGTCATTACTGCTACCCCCACTGGGAGTGTGATGTCATTACTGCTACTCACACTAGGAGTGTGTGATGTCATTACTGCTACCCACACTAGGAGTGTGTGATGTCATTACTGCTATCCCCACTGGGAGTGTGATGTCATTACTACTACCCCCACTGGGAGTGTGATGTCATTACTACTACCCCCACTGGGAGTGTGATGTCATTACTACTACCCACAATGGGAGTGTGATGTCATTACTGCTACCCCCACTGGGAGTGTGATGTCATTACTGCTACTCACACTAGGAGTGTGTGATGTCATTACTGCTACCCACACTGGGAGTGTGATGCCATTACTGCTACCCACACTGGGAGTGTGATGCCATTACTGCTACCCACACTGGGAATGTGATGTCATTACTGCTACCCACAATGGGAGTGTGATGTCATTACTGCTACCCCCACTGGGAGTGTGATGTCATTACTGCTACTCACACTAGGAGTGTGTGATGTCATTACTGCTACCCACACTGGGAGTGTGATGCCATTACTGCTACCCACACTGGGAGTGTGATGCCATTACTGCTACCCACACTGGGAATGTGATGTCATTACTGCTACCCACAATGGGAGTGTGATGTCATTACTGCTACCCCCACTGGGAGTGTGATGTCATTACTGCTACTCACACTAGGAGTGTGTGATGTCATTACTGCTACCCACACTAGGAGTGTGTGATGTCATTACTGCTATCCCCACTGGGAGTGTGATGTCATTACTACTACCCCCACTGGGAGTGTGATGTCATTACTACTACCCCCACTGGGAGTGTGATGTCATTACTACTACCCACAATGGGAGTGTGATGTCATTACTGCTACCCCCACTGGGAGTGTGATGTCATTACTGCTACTCACACTAGGAGTGTGTGATGTCATTACTGCTACCCACACTAGGAGTGTGTGATGTCATTACTGCTACCCACACTGGGAGTGTGATGTCATTACTGCTACTCACACTAGGAATGTGTGATGTCATTACTGCTACCCACACTAGGAGTGTGTGATGTCATTACTGCTACCCACACTGGGAGTGTGATGTCATTACTACTACCCCCACTGGGAGTGTGATGTCATTACTACTACCCACACTAGGAGTGTGTGATGTCATTACTACTACCCCCACTGGGAGTGTGATGTCATTACTACTACCCACACTAGGAGTGTGTGATGTCATTACTACTACCCCCACTGGGAGTGTGATGTCATTACTGCTACCCACACTAGGAGTGTGTGATGTCATTACTGCTACTCACACTAGGAGTGTGTGATGTCATTACTGCTACCCACACTAGGAGTGTGTGATGTCATTACTGCTACTCACACTAGCAGTGTGTGATGTCATTACTGCTACCCACACTAGGAGTGTGTGATGTCATTACTGCTATCCCCACTGGGAGTGTGATGTCATTACTGCTATCCCCACTGGGAGTGTGATGTCATTACTGCTACCCACACTAGGAGTGTGTGATGTCATTACTGCTACCCACACTAGGAGTGTGTGATGTCATTACTGCTATCCCCACTGGGAGTGTGATGTCATTACTGCTATCCCCACTGGGAGTGTGATGTCATTACTGCTATCCCCACTGGGAGTGTGATGTCATTACTGCTATCCCCACTGGGAGTGTGATGTCATTACTGCTACCCACACTGTGAGTGTGATGTCATTACTGCTATCCCCACTAGGAGTGTGATGTCATTACTGCTACCCCCACTGGGAGTGTGATGTCATTACTGCTATCCCCACTGGGAGTGTGATGTCATTACTGCTATCCCCACTGGGAGTGTGATGTCATTACTGCTACCCCCACTGGGAGTGTGATGTCATTACTACTATCCCCACTGGGAGTGTGACGACATTACTGCTACCCCCACTGGGAGTGTGATGCCATTACTGCTATCCCCACTGGGAGTGTGATGTCATTACTGCTATCCCCACTGGGAGTGTGATGTCATTACTGCTATCCCCACTGGGAGTGTGATGTCATTACTGCTATCCCCACTGGGAGTGTGATGCCATTACTGCTATCCCCACTGGGAGTGTGATGTCATTACTGCTATCCCCACTGGGAGTGTGATGTCATTACTGCTATCCCCACTGGGAGTGTGATGTCATTACTGCTATCCCCACTGGGAGTGTGATGTCATTACTGCTATCCCCACTGGGAGTGTGATGTCATTACTGCTATCCCCACTGGGAGTGTGATGTCATTACTGCTACCCACACTGTGAGTGTGATGTCATTACTGCTATCCCCACTGGGAGTGTGATGTCATTACTGCTACCCACACTGTGAGTGTGATGCCATTACTACTACCCACACTGTGAGTGTGATGTCATTACTGCTATCCCCACTGGGAGTGTGATGTCATTACTGCTATCCCCACTGGGAGTGTGATGTCATTACTGCTATCCCCACTGGGAATGTGATGTCATTACTGCTACCCACACTGTGAGTGTGATGTCATTACTTCTATCCCCACTGGGAGTGTGATGTCATTACTGCTACCCACACTGTGAGTGTGATGTCATTACTGCTATCCCCACTGGGAGTGTGATGTCATTACTGCTACCCACACTGGGAGTTTGATGCCATTACTGCTACCCTCACTGGGAGTGTGATGTCATTACTGCTATCCCCACTGGGAGTGTGATGTCATTACTGCTATCCCCACTGGGAGTTTGATGCCATTACTGCTATCCCCACTGGGAGTGTGATGTCATTACTGCTACCCACACTGGGAATGTGATGTCATTACTGCTACCCACACTGGGAGTGTGATGTCATTACTGCTACCCCCACTGGGAGTGTGATGTCATTACTGCTACCCCCACTGGGAGTGTGATGTCATTACTGCTACTCACACTAGGAGTGTGTGATGTCATTACTGCTACCCATACTAGGAGTGTGTGATGTCATTACTGCTATCCCCACTGGGAGTGTGATGTCATTACTACTACCCCCACTGGGAGTGTGATGTCATTACTACTACCCCCACTGGGAGTGTGATGTCATTACTACTACCCACAATGGGAGTGTGATGTCATTACGGCTACCCACACTGGGAGTGTGATGCCATTACTGCTATCCACACTGGGAGTGTGATGTCATTACTGCTACCCACACTAGGAGTGTGTGATGTCATTACTGCTTCCCTCACTGTGAGTGTGATGCCATTACTGCTACCCACACTGGGAGTGTGATGCCATTACTGCTACCCACACTGGGAATGTGATGTCATTACTTCTACCCACACTGGGAGTGTGATGCCATTACTGCTTCCCTCACTGTGAGTGTGATGTCATTACTACTACCCACAATGGGAGTGTGATGTCATTACTGCTACCCCCACTGGGAGTGTGATGTCATTACTGCTACTCACACTAGGAGTGTGTGATGTCATTACTGCTACCCACACTAGGAGTGTGTGATGTCATTACTGCTACCCACACTGGGAGTGTGATGCCATTACTGCTATCCACACTGGGAGTGTGATGTCATTACTTCTACCCACACTGGGAGTGTGATGCCATTACTGCTTCCCTCACTGTGAGTGTGATGCCATTACTGCTACCCACACTGGGAGTGTGATGCCATTACTGCTACCCACACTGGGAATGTGATGTCATTACTGCTACCCACACTGGGAATGTGATGTCATTACTGCTACCCACACTGTGAGTGTGATGTCATTACTGCTACCCCCACTGGGAGTGTGATGTCATTACTGCTACTCACACTAGGAGTGTGTGATGTCATTACTGCTACCCACACTAGGAGTGTGTGATGTCATTACTGCTATCCCCACTGGGAGTGTGATGTCATTACTACTACCCCCACTGGGAGTGTGATGTCATTACTACTACCCCCACTGGGAGTGTGATGTCATTACTACTACCCACAATGGGAGTGTGATGTCATTACTGCTACCCCCACTGGGAGTGTGATGTCATTACTGCTACTCACACTAGGAGTGTGTGATGTCATTACTGCTACCCACACTGGGAGTGTGATGCCATTACTGCTACCCACACTGGGAGTGTGATGCCATTACTGCTACCCACACTGGGAATGTGATGTCATTACTGCTACCCACAATGGGAGTGTGATGTCATTACTGCTACCCCCACTGGGAGTGTGATGTCATTACTGCTACTCACACTAGGAGTGTGTGATGTCATTACTGCTACCCACACTGGGAGTGTGATGCCATTACTGCTACCCACACTGGGAGTGTGATGCCATTACTGCTACCCACACTGGGAATGTGATGTCATTACTGCTACCCACAATGGGAGTGTGATGTCATTACTGCTACCCCCACTGGGAGTGTGATGTCATTACTGCTACTCACACTAGGAGTGTGTGATGTCATTACTGCTACCCACACTAGGAGTGTGTGATGTCATTACTGCTATCCCCACTGGGAGTGTGATGTCATTACTACTACCCCCACTGGGAGTGTGATGTCATTACTACTACCCCCACTGGGAGTGTGATGTCATTACTACTACCCACAATGGGAGTGTGATGTCATTACTGCTACCCCCACTGGGAGTGTGATGTCATTACTGCTACTCACACTAGGAGTGTGTGATGTCATTACTGCTACCCACACTAGGAGTGTGTGATGTCATTACTGCTACCCACACTGGGAGTGTGATGTCATTACTGCTACTCACACTAGGAATGTGTGATGTCATTACTGCTACCCACACTAGGAGTGTGTGATGTCATTACTGCTACCCACACTGGGAGTGTGATGTCATTACTACTACCCCCACTGGGAGTGTGATGTCATTACTACTACCCACACTAGGAGTGTGTGATGTCATTACTACTACCCCCACTGGGAGTGTGATGTCATTACTACTACCCACACTAGGAGTGTGTGATGTCATTACTACTACCCCCACTGGGAGTGTGATGTCATTACTGCTACCCACACTAGGAGTGTGTGATGTCATTACTGCTACTCACACTAGGAGTGTGTGATGTCATTACTGCTACCCACACTAGGAGTGTGTGATGTCATTACTGCTACTCACACTAGCAGTGTGTGATGTCATTACTGCTACCCACACTAGGAGTGTGTGATGTCATTACTGCTATCCCCACTGGGAGTGTGATGTCATTACTGCTATCCCCACTGGGAGTGTGATGTCATTACTGCTACCCACACTAGGAGTGTGTGATGTCATTACTGCTACCCACACTAGGAGTGTGTGATGTCATTACTGCTATCCCCACTGGGAGTGTGATGTCATTACTGCTATCCCCACTGGGAGTGTGATGTCATTACTGCTATCCCCACTGGGAGTGTGATGTCATTACTGCTATCCCCACTGGGAGTGTGATGTCATTACTGCTACCCACACTGTGAGTGTGATGTCATTACTGCTATCCCCACTAGGAGTGTGATGTCATTACTGCTACCCCCACTGGGAGTGTGATGTCATTACTGCTATCCCCACTGGGAGTGTGATGTCATTACTGCTATCCCCACTGGGAGTGTGATGTCATTACTGCTACCCCCACTGGGAGTGTGATGTCATTACTACTATCCCCACTGGGAGTGTGACGACATTACTGCTACCCCCACTGGGAGTGTGATGCCATTACTGCTATCCCCACTGGGAGTGTGATGTCATTACTGCTATCCCCACTGGGAGTGTGATGTCATTACTGCTATCCCCACTGGGAGTGTGATGTCATTACTGCTATCCCCACTGGGAGTGTGATGCCATTACTGCTATCCCCACTGGGAGTGTGATGTCATTACTGCTATCCCCACTGGGAGTGTGATGTCATTACTGCTATCCCCACTGGGAGTGTGATGTCATTACTGCTATCCCCACTGGGAGTGTGATGTCATTACTGCTATCCCCACTGGGAGTGTGATGTCATTACTGCTATCCCCACTGGGAGTGTGATGTCATTACTGCTACCCACACTGTGAGTGTGATGTCATTACTGCTATCCCCACTGGGAGTGTGATGTCATTACTGCTACCCACACTGTGAGTGTGATGCCATTACTACTACCCACACTGTGAGTGTGATGTCATTACTGCTATCCCCACTGGGAGTGTGATGTCATTACTGCTATCCCCACTGGGAGTGTGATGTCATTACTGCTATCCCCACTGGGAATGTGATGTCATTACTGCTACCCACACTGTGAGTGTGATGTCATTACTTCTATCCCCACTGGGAGTGTGATGTCATTACTGCTACCCACACTGTGAGTGTGATGTCATTACTGCTATCCCCACTGGGAGTGTGATGTCATTACTGCTACCCACACTGGGAGTTTGATGCCATTACTGCTACCCTCACTGGGAGTGTGATGTCATTACTGCTATCCCCACTGGGAGTGTGATGTCATTACTGCTATCCCCACTGGGAGTTTGATGCCATTACTGCTATCCCCACTGGGAGTGTGATGTCATTACTGCTACCCACACTGGGAATGTGATGTCATTACTGCTACCCACACTGGGAGTGTGATGTCATTACTGCTACCCCCACTGGGAGTGTGATGTCATTACTGCTACCCCCACTGGGAGTGTGATGTCATTACTGCTACTCACACTAGGAGTGTGTGATGTCATTACTGCTACCCATACTAGGAGTGTGTGATGTCATTACTGCTATCCCCACTGGGAGTGTGATGTCATTACTACTACCCCCACTGGGAGTGTGATGTCATTACTACTACCCCCACTGGGAGTGTGATGTCATTACTACTACCCACAATGGGAGTGTGATGTCATTACTGCTACCCACACTGGGAGTGTGATGCCATTACTGCTATCCACACTGGGAGTGTGATGTCATTACTTCTACCCACACTGGGAGTGTGATGCCATTACTGCTTCCCTCACTGTGAGTGTGATGCCATTACTGCTACCCACACTGGGAGTGTGATGCCATTACTGCTACCCACACTGGGAATGTGATGTCATTACTGCTACCCACACTGGGAATGTGATGTCATTACTGCTACCCACACTGTGAGTGTGATGTCATTACTGCTACCCCCACTGGGAGTGTGATGTCATTACTGCTACTCACACTAGGAGTGTGTGATGTCATTACTGCTACCCACACTAGGAGTGTGTGATGTCATTACTGCTATCCCCACTGGGAGTGTGATGTCATTACTACTACCCCCACTGGGAGTGTGATGTCATTACTACTACCCCCACTGGGAGTGTGATGTCATTACTACTACCCACAATGGGAGTGTGATGTCATTACTGCTACCCCCACTGGGAGTGTGATGTCATTACTGCTACTCACACTAGGAGTGTGTGATGTCATTACTGCTACCCACACTAGGAGTGTGTGATGTCATTACTGCTACCCACACTGGGAGTGTGATGCCATTACTGCTACCCACACTGGGAGTGTGATGCCATTACTGCTACCCACACTGGGAATGTGATGTCATTACTGCTACCCACAATGGGAGTGTGATGTCATTACTGCTACCCCCACTGGGAGTGTGATGTCATTACTGCTACTCACACTAGGAGTGTGTGATGTCATTACTGCTACCCACACTAGGAGTGTGTGATGTCATTACTGCTATCCCCACTGGGAGTGTGATGTCATTACTACTACCCCCACTGGGAGTGTGATGTCATTACTACTACCCCCACTGGGAGTGTGATGTAATTACTACTACCCACAATGGGAGTGTGATGTCATTACTGCTACTCACACTAGGAGTGTGTGATGTCATTACTGCTACCCCCACTGGGAGTGTGATGTCATTACTGCTACTCACACTAGGAGTGTGTGATGTCATTACTACTACCCCCACTGGGAGTGTGATGTCATTACTACTACCCACACTAGGAGTGTGTGATGTCATTACTACTACCCCCACTGGGAGTGTGATGTCATTACTGCTACCCACACTAGGAGTGTGTGATGTCATTACTGCTACTCACACTAGGAGTGTGTGATGTCATTACTGCTACCCACACTAGGAGTGTGTGATGTCATTACTGCTACTCACACTAGCAGTGTGTGATGTCATTACTGCTACCCACACTAGGAGTGTGTGATGTCATTACTGCTATCCCCACTGGGAGTGTGATGTCATTACTGCTATCCCCACTGGGAGTGTGATGTCATTACTGCTACCCACACTAGGAGTGTGTGATGTCATTACTGCTACCCACACTAGGAGTGTGTGATGTCATTACTGCTATCCCCACTGGGAGTGTGATGTCATTACTGCTATCCCCACTGGGAGTGTGATGTCATTACTGCTACCCACACTAGGAGTGTGTGATGTCATTACTGCTACCCACACTAGGAGTGTGTGATGTCATTACTGCTATCCCCACTGGGAGTGTGATGTCATTACTGCTATCCCCACTGGGAGTGTGATGTCATTACTGCTACCCACACTAGGAGTGTGTGATGTCATTACTGCTACCCACACTAGGAGTGTGTGATGTCATTACTGCTATCCCCACTGGGAGTGTGATGTCATTACTGCTATCCCCACTGGGAGTGTGATGTCATTACTGCTATCCCCACTGGGAGTGTGATGTCATTACTGCTATCCCCACTGGGAGTGTGATGTCATTACTGCTACCCACACTGTGAGTGTGATGTCATTACTGCTATCCCCACTAGGAGTGTGATGTCATTACTGCTACCCCCACTGGGAGTGTGATGTCATTACTGCTATCCCCACTGGGAGTGTGATGTCATTACTGCTATCCCCACTGGGAGTGTGATGTCATTACTGCTACCCCCACTGGGAGTGTGATGTCATTACTACTATCCCCACTGGGAGTGTGACGACATTACTGCTACCCCCACTGGGAGTGTGATGCCATTACTGCTATCCCCACTGGGAGTGTGATGTCATTACTGCTATCCCCACTGGGAGTGTGATGTCATTACTGCTATCCCCACTGGGAGTGTGATGTCATTACTGCTATCCCCACTGGGAGTGTGATGCCATTACTGCTATCCCCACTTGGAGTGTGATGTCATTACTGCTATCCCCACTGGGAGTGTGATGTCATTACTGCTATCCCCACTGGGAGTGTGATGTCATTACTGCTATCCCCACTGGGAGTGTGATGTCATTACTGCTATCCCCACTGGGAGTGTGATGTCATTACTGCTATCCCCACTGGGAGTGTGATGTCATTACTGCTACCCACACTGTGAGTGTGATGTCATTACTGCTATCCCCACTGGGAGTGTGATGTCATTACTGCTACCCACACTGTGAGTGTGATGCCATTACTACTACCCACACTGTGAGTGTGATGTCATTACTGCTATCCCCACTGGGAGTGTGATGTCATTACTGCTATCCCCACTGGGAGTGTGATGTCATTACTGCTATCCCCACTGGGAATGTGATGTCATTACTGCTACCCACACTGTGAGTGTGATGTCATTACTTCTATCCCCACTGGGAGTGTGATGTCATTACTGCTACCCACACTAGGAGTGTGTGATGTCATTACTGCTATCCCCACTGGGAGTGTGATATCATTACTGCTACCCACACTGGGAGTTTGATGCCATTACTGCTACCCTCACTGGGAGTGTGATGTCATTACTGCTATCCCCACTGGGAGTGTGATGTCATTACTGCTATCCCCACTGGGAGTTTGATGCCATTACTGCTATCCCCACTGGGAGTGTGATGTCATTACTGCTACCCACACTGGGAATGTGATGTCATTACTGCTACCCACACTGGGAGTGTGATGTCATTACTGCTACCCCCACTGGGAGTGTGATGTCATTACTGCTACCCCCACTGGGAGTGTGATGTCATTACTGCTACTCACACTAGGAGTGTGTGATGTCATTACTGCTACCCATACTAGGAGTGTGTGATGTCATTACTGCTATCCCCACTGGGAGTGTGATGTCATTACTACTACCCCCACTGGGAGTGTGATGTCATTACTACTACCCCCACTGGGAGTGTGATGTCATTACTACTACCCACAATGGGAGTGTGATGTCATTACTGCTACCCCCACTGGGAGTGTGATGTCATTACTGCTACTCACACTAGGAGTGTGTGATGTCATTACTGCTACCCACACTAGGAGTGTGTGATGTCATTACTGCTACCCACACTGGGAGTGTGATGCCATTACTGCTATCCACACTGGGAGTGTGATGTCATTACTTCTACCCACACTGGGAGTGTGATGCCATTACTGCTTCCCTCACTGTGAGTGTGATGCCATTACTGCTACCCACACTGGGAGTGTGATGCCATTACTGCTACCCACACTGGGAATGTGATGTCATTACTGCTACCCACACTGGGAATGTGATGTCATTACTGCTACCCACACTGTGAGTGTGATGTCATTACTGCTACCCCCACTGGGAGTGTGATGTCATTACTGCTACTCACACTAGGAGTGTGTGATGTCATTACTGCTACCCACACTAGGAGTGTGTGATGTCATTACTGCTATCCCCACTGGGAGTGTGATGTCATTACTACTACCCCCACTGGGAGTGTGATGTCATTACTACTACCCCCACTGGGAGTGTGATGTCATTACTACTACCCACAATGGGAGTGTGATGTCATTACCGCTACCCCCACTGGGAGTGTGATGTCATTACTGCTACTCACACTAGGAGTGTGTGATGTCATTACTGCTACCCACACTAGGAGTGTGTGATGTCATTACTGCTACCCACACTGGGAGTGTGATGCCATTACTGCTACCCACACTGGGAGTGTGATGCCATTACTGCTACCCACACTGGGAATGTGATGTCATTACTGCTACCCACAATGGGAGTGTGATGTCATTACTGCTACCCCCACTGGGAGTGTGATGTCATTACTGCTACTCACACTAGGAGTGTGTGATGTCATTACTGCTACCCACACTAGGAGTGTGTGATGTCATTACTGCTATCCCCACTGGGAGTGTGATGTCATTACTACTACCCCCACTGGGAGTGTGATGTCATTACTACTACCCCCACTGGGAGTGTGATGTAATTACTACTACCCACAATGGGAGTGTGATGTCATTACTGCTACCCCCACTGGGAGTGTGATGTCATTACTGCTACTCACACTAGGAGTGTGTGATGTCATTACTGCTACCCACACTAGGAGTGTGTGATGTCATTACTGCTACCCACACTGGGAGTGTGATGTCATTACTACTACCCACACTAGGAGTGTGTGATGTCATTACTACTACCCCCACTGGGTGTGTGATGTCATTACTACTACCCACACTAGGAGTGTGTGATGTCATTACTACTACCCCCACTGGGAGTGTGATGTCATTACTGCTACCCACACTAGGAGTGTGTGATGTCATTACTGCTATCCCCACTGGGAGTGTGATGTCATTACTACTACCCCCACTGGGAGTGTGATGTCATTACTACTACCCCCACTGGGAGTGTGATGTAATTACTACTACCCACAATGGGAGTGTGATGTCATTACTGCTACTCACACTAGGAATGTGTGATGTCATTACTGCTACCCACACTAGGAGTGTGTGATGTCATTACTGCTACCCACACTGGGAGTGTGATGTCATTACTACTACCCCCACTGGGAGTGTGATGTCATTACTACTACCCACACTAGGAGTGTGTGATGTCATTACTACTACCCCCACTGGGTGTGTGATGTCATTACTACTACCCACACTAGGAGTGTGTGATGTCATTACTACTACCCCCACTGGGAGTGTGATGTCATTACTGCTACCCACACTAGGAGTGTGTGATGTCATTACTGCTACTCACACTAGGAGTGTGTGATGTCATTACTGCTACCCACACTAGGAGTGTGTGATGTCATTACTGCTACTCACACTAGCAGTGTGTGATGTCATTACTGCTACCCACACTAGGAGTGTGTGATGTCATTACTGCTATCCCCACTGGGAGTGTGACGACATTACTGCTACCCCCACTGGGAGTGTGATGCCATTACTGCTATCCCCACTGGGAGTGTGATGTCATTACTGCTATCCCCACTGGGAGTGTGATGTCATTACTGCTACTCACACTAGGAGTGTGTGATGTCATTACTGCTACCCCCACTGGGAGTGTGATGTCATTACTGCTACTCACACTAGGAGTGTGTGATGTCATTACTACTACCCCCACTGGGAGTGTGATGTCATTACTACTACCCACACTAGGAGTGTGTGATGTCATTACTACTACCCCCACTGGGAGTGTGATGTCATTACTGCTACCCACACTAGGAGTGTGTGATGTCATTACTGCTACTCACACTAGGAGTGTGTGATGTCATTACTGCTACCCACACTAGGAGTGTGTGATGTCATTACTGCTACTCACACTAGCAGTGTGTGATGTCATTACTGCTACCCACACTAGGAGTGTGTGATGTCATTACTGCTATCCCCACTGGGAGTGTGATGTCATTACTGCTATCCCCACTGGGAGTGTGATGTCATTACTGCTACCCACACTAGGAGTGTGTGATGTCATTACTGCTACCCACACTAGGAGTGTGTGATGTCATTACTGCTATCCCCACTGGGAGTGTGATGTCATTACTGCTATCCCCACTGGGAGTGTGATGTCATTACTGCTATCCCCACTGGGAGTGTGATGTCATTACTGCTATCCCCACTGGGAGTGTGATGTCATTACTGCTACCCACACTGTGAGTGTGATGTCATTACTGCTATCCCCACTAGGAGTGTGATGTCATTACTGCTACCCCCACTGGGAGTGTGATGTCATTAATGCTATCCCCACTGGGAGTGTGATGTCATTACTGCTATCCCCACTGGGAGTGTGATGTCATTACTGCTACCCCCACTGGGAGTGTGATGTCATTACTACTATCCCCACTGGGAGTGTGACGACATTACTGCTACCCCCACTGGGAGTGTGATGCCATTACTGCTATCCCCACTGGGAGTGTGATGTCATTACTGCTATCCCCACTGGGAGTGTGATGTCATTACTGCTATCCCCACTGGGAGTGTGATGTCATTACTGCTATCCCCACTGGGAGTGTGATGCCATTACTGCTATCCCCACTGGGAGTGTGATGTCATTACTGCTATCCCCACTGGGAGTGTGATGTCATTACTGCTATCCCCACTGGGAGTGTGATGTCATTACTGCTATCCCCACTGGGAGTGTGATGTCATTACTGCTATCCCCACTGGGAGTGTGATGTCATTACTGCTATCCCCACTGGGAGTGTGATGTCATTACTGCTACCCACACTGTGAGTGTGATGTCATTACTGCTATCCCCACTGGGAGTGTGATGTCATTACTGCTACCCACACTGTGAGTGTGATGCCATTACTACTACCCACACTGTGAGTGTGATGTCATTACTGCTATCCCCACTGGGAGTGTGATGTCATTACTGCTATCCCCACTGGGAGTGTGATGTCATTACTGCTATCCCCACTGGGAATGTGATGTCATTACTGCTACCCACACTGTGAGTGTGATGTCATTACTTCTATCCCCACTGGGAGTGTGATGTCATTACTGCTACCCACACTGTGAGTGTGATGTCATTACTGCTATCCCCACTGGGAGTGTGATATCATTACTGCTACCCACACTGGGAGTTTGATGCCATTACTGCTACCCTCACTGGGAGTGTGATGTCATTACTGCTATCCCCACTGGGAGTGTGATGTCATTACTGCTATCCCCACTGGGAGTTTGATGCCATTACTGCTATCCCCACTGGGAGTGTGATGTCATTACTGCTACCCACACTGGGAATGTGATGTCATTACTGCTACCCACACTGGGAGTGTGATGTCATTACTGCTACCCCCACTGGGAGTGTGATGTCATTACTGCTACCCCCACTGGGAGTGTGATGTCATTACTGCTACTCACACTAGGAGTGTGTGATGTCATTACTGCTACCCATACTAGGAGTGTGTGATGTCATTACTGCTATCCCCACTGGGAGTGTGATGTCATTACTACTACCCCCACTGGGAGTGTGATGTCATTACTACTACCCCCACTGGGAGTGTGATGTCATTACTACTACCCACAATGGGAGTGTGATGTCATTACTGCTACCCCCACTGGGAGTGTGATGTCATTACTGCTACTCACACTAGGAGTGTGTGATGTCATTACTGCTACCCACACTAGGAGTGTGTGATGTCATTACTGCTACCCACACTGGGAGTGTGATGCCATTACTGCTATCCACACTGGGAGTGTGATGTCATTACTTCTACCCACACTGGGAGTGTGATGCCATTACTGCTTCCCTCACTGTGAGTGTGATGCCATTACTGCTACCCACACTGGGAGTGTGATGCCATTACTGCTACCCACACTGGGAATGTGATGTCATTACTGCTACCCACACTGGGAATGTGATGTCATTACTGCTACCCACACTGTGAGTGTGATGTCATTACTGCTACCCCCACTGGGAGTGTGATGTCATTACTGCTACTCACACTAGGAGTGTGTGATGTCATTACTGCTACCCACACTAGGAGTGTGTGATGTCATTACTGCTATCCCCACTGGGAGTGTGATGTCATTACTGCTATCCCCACTGGGAGTGTGATGTCATTACTGCTATCCCCACTGGGAGTGTGATGTCATTACTGCTACCCACACTGTGAGTGTGATGTCATTACTGCTATCCCCACTGGGAGTGTGATGTCATTACTGCTACCCACACTGTGAGTGTGATGCCATTACTACTACCCACACTGTGAGTGTGATGTCATTACTGCTATCCCCACTGGGAGTGTGATGTCATTACTGCTATCCCCACTGGGAGTGTGATGTCATTACTGCTATCCCCACTGGGAATGTGATGTCATTACTGCTACCCACACTGTGAGTGTGATGTCATTACTTCTATCCCCACTGGGAGTGTGATGTCATTACTGCTACCCACACTGTGAGTGTGATGTCATTACTGCTATCCCCACTGGGAGTGTGATATCATTACTGCTACCCACACTGGGAGTTTGATGCCATTACTGCTACCCTCACTGGGAGTGTGATGTCATTACTGCTATCCCCACTGGGAGTGTGATGTCATTACTGCTATCCCCACTGGGAGTTTGATGCCATTACTGCTATCCCCACTGGGAGTGTGATGTCATTACTGCTACCCACACTGGGAATGTGATGTCATTACTGCTACCCACACTGGGAGTGTGATGTCATTACTGCTACCCCCACTGGGAGTGTGATGTCATTACTGCTACCCCCACTGGGAGTGTGATGTCATTACTGCTACTCACACTAGGAGTGTGTGATGTCATTACTGCTACCCATACTAGGAGTGTGTGATGTCATTACTGCTATCCCCACTGGGAGTGTGATGTCATTACTACTACCCCCACTGGGAGTGTGATGTCATTACTACTACCCCCACTGGGAGTGTGATGTCATTACTACTACCCACAATGGGAGTGTGATGTCATTACTGCTACCCCCACTGGGAGTGTGATGTCATTACTGCTACTCACACTAGGAGTGTGTGATGTCATTACTGCTACCCACACTAGGAGTGTGTGATGTCATTACTGCTACCCACACTGGGAGTGTGATGCCATTACTGCTATCCACACTGGGAGTGTGATGTCATTACTTCTACCCACACTGGGAGTGTGATGCCATTACTGCTTCCCTCACTGTGAGTGTGATGCCATTACTGCTACCCACACTGGGAGTGTGATGCCATTACTGCTACCCACACTGGGAATGTGATGTCATTACTGCTACCCACACTGGGAATGTGATGTCATTACTGCTACCCACACTGTGAGTGTGATGTCATTACTGCTACCCCCACTGGGAGTGTGATGTCATTACTGCTACTCACACTAGGAGTGTGTGATGTCATTACTGCTACCCACACTAGGAGTGTGTGATGTCATTACTGCTATCCCCACTGGGAGTGTGATGTCATTACTACTACCCCCACTGGGAGTGTGATGTCATTACTACTACCCCCACTGGGAGTGTGATGTCATTACTACTACCCACAATGGGAGTGTGATGTCATTACTGCTACCCCCACTGGGAGTGTGATGTCATTACTGCTACTCACACTAGGAGTGTGTGATGTCATTACTGCTACCCACACTAGGAGTGTGTGATGTCATTACTGCTACCCACACTGGGAGTGTGATGCCATTACTGCTACCCACACTGGGAGTGTGATGCCATTACTGCTACCCACACTGGGAATGTGATGTCATTACTGCTACCCACAATGGGAGTGTGATGTCATTACTGCTACCCCCACTGGGAGTGTGATGTCATTACTGCTACTCACACTAGGAGTGTGTGATGTCATTACTGCTACCCACACTAGGAGTGTGTGATGTCATTACTGCTATCCCCACTGGGAGTGTGATGTCATTACTACTACCCCCACTGGGAGTGTGATGTCATTACTACTACCCCCACTGGGAGTGTGATGTAATTACTACTACCCACAATGGGAGTGTGATGTCATTACTGCTACCCCCACTGGGAGTGTGATGTCATTACTGCTACTCACACTAGGAGTGTGTGATGTCATTACTGCTACCCACACTAGGACTGTGTGATGTCATTACTGCTACCCACACTGGGAGTGTGATGTCATTACTGCTACTCACACTAGGAATGTGTGATGTCATTACTGCTACCCACACTAGGAGTGTGTGATGTCATTACTGTTACCCACACTGGGAGTGTGATGTCATTACTACTACCCCCACTGGGAGTGTGATGTCATTACTACTACCCACACTAGGAGTGTGTGATGTCATTACTACTACCCCCACTGGGAGTGTGATGTCATTACTACTACCCACACTAGGAGTGTGTGATGTCATTACTACTACCCCCACTGGGAGTGTGATGTCATTACTGCTACCCACACTAGGAGTGTGTGATGTCATTACTGCTACTCACACTAGGAGTGTGTGATGTCATTACTGCTACCCACACTAGGAGTGTGTGATGTCATTACTGCTACTCACACTAGCAGTGTGTGATGTCATTACTGCTACCCACACTAGGAGTGTGTGATGTCATTACTGCTATCCCCACTGGGAGTGTGACGACATTACTGCTACCCCCACTGGGAGTGTGATGCCATTACTGCTATCCCCACTGGGAGTGTGATGTCATTACTGCTATCCCCACTGGGAGTGTGATGTCATTACTGCTATCCCCACTGGGAGTGTGATGTCATTACTGCTATCCCCACTGGGAGTGTGACGCCATTACTGCTATCCCCACTGGGAGTGTGATGTCATTACTGCTATCCCCACTGGGAGTGTGATGTCATTACTGCTATCCCCACTGGGAGTGTGATGTCATTACTGCTATCCCCACTGGGAGTGTGATGTCATTACTGCTATCCCCACTGGGAGTGTGATGTCATTACTGCTATCCCCACTGGGAGTGTGATGTCATTACTGCTACCCACACTGTGAGTGTGATGTCATTACTGCTATCCCCACTGGGAGTGTGATGTCATTACTGCTACCCACACTGTGAGTGTGATGCCATTACTACTACCCACACTGTGAGTGTGATGTCATTACTGCTATCCCCACTGGGAGTGTGATGTCATTACTGCTATCCCCACTGGGAGTGTGATGTCATTACTGCTATCCCCACTGGGAATGTGATGTCATTACTGCTACCCACACTGTGAGTGTGATGTCATTACTTCTATCCCCACTGGGAGTGTGATGTCATTACTGCTACCCACACTGTGAGTGTGATGTCATTACTGCTATCCCCACTGGGAGTGTGATGTCATTACTGCTACCCACACTGGGAGTTTGATGCCATTACTGCTACCCTCACTGGGAGTGTGATGTCATTACTGCTATCCCCACTGGGAGTGTGATGTCATTACTGCTATCCCCACTGGGAGTTTGATGCCATTACTGCTATCCCCACTGGGAGTGTGATGTCATTACTAATACCCACACTGGGAATGTGATGTCATTACTGCTACCCACACTGGGAGTGTGATGTCATTACTGCTACCCCCACTGGGAGTGTGATGTCATTACTGCTACCCCCACTGGGAGTGTGATGTCATTACTGCTACTCACACTAGGAGTGTGTGATGTCATTACTGCTACCCATACTAGGAGTGTGTGATGTCATTACTGCTATCCCCACTGGGAGTGTGATGTCATTACTACTACCCCCACTGGGAGTGTGATGTCATTACTACTACCCCCACTGGGAGTGTGATGTCATTACTACTACCCACAATGGGAGTGTGATGTCATTACTGCTACCCCCACTGGGAGTGTGATGTCATTACTGCTACTCACACTAGGAGTGTGTGATGTCATTACTGCTACCCACACTAGGAGTGTGTGATGTCATTACTGCTACCCACACTGGGAGTGTGATGCCATTACTGCTATCCACACTGGGAGTGTGATGTCATTACTTCTACCCACACTGGGAGTGTGATGCCATTACTGCTTCCCTCACTGTGAGTGTGATGCCATTACTGCTACCCACACTGGGAGTGTGATGCCATTACTGCTACCCACACTGGGAATGTGATGTCATTACTGCTACCCACACTGGGAATGTGATGTCATTACTGCTACCCACACTGTGAGTGTGATGTCATTACTGCTACCCCCACTGGGAGTGTGATGTCATTACTGCTACTCACACTAGGAGTGTGTGATGTCATTACTGCTACCCACACTAGGAGTGTGTGATGTCATTACTGCTATCCCCACTGGGAGTGTGATGTCATTACTACTACCCCCACTGGGAGTGTGATGTCATTACTACTACCCCCACTGGGAGTGTGATGTCATTACTACTACCCACAATGGGAGTGTGATGTCATTACTGCTACCCCCACTGGGAGTGTGATGTCATTACTGCTACTCACACTAGGAGTGTGTGATGTCATTACTGCTACCCACACTAGGAGTGTGTGATGTCATTACTGCTACCCACACTGGGAGTGTGATGCCATTACTGCTACCCACACTAAGAGTGTGATGCCATTACTGCTACCCACACTGGGAATGTGATGTCATTTCTGCTACCCACAATGGGAGTGTGATGTCATTACTGCTACCCCCACTGGGAGTGTGATGTCATTACTGCTACTCACACTAGGAGTGTGTGATGTCATTACTGCTACCCACACTAGGAGTGTGTGATGTCATTACTGCTATCCCCACTGGGAGTGTGATGTCATTACTACTACCCCCACTGGGAGTGTGATGTCATTACTACTACCCCCACTGGGAGTGTGATGTAATTACTACTACCCACAATGGGAGTGTGATGTCATTACTGCTACCCCCACTGGGAGTGTGATGTCATTACTGCTACTCACACTAGGAGTGTGTGATGTCATTACTGCTACCCACACTAGGAGTGTGTGATGTCATTACTGCTACCCACACTGGGAGTGTGATGTCATTACTGCTACTCACACTAGGAATGTGTGATGTCATTACTGCTACCCACACTAGGAGTGTGTGATGTCATTACTGCTACCCACACTGGGAGTGTGATGTCATTACTACTACCCCCACTGGGAGTGTGATGTCATTACTACTACCCACACTAGGAGTGTGTGATGTCATTACTACTACCCCCACTGGGAGTGTGATGTCATTACTACTACCCACACTAGGAGTGTGTGATGTCATTACTACTACCCCCACTGGGAGTGTGATGTCATTACTGCTACCCACACTAGGAGTGTGTGATGTCATTACTGCTACTCACACTAGGAGTGTGTGATGTCATTACTGCTACCCACACTAGGAGTGTGTGATGTCATTACTGCTACTCACACTAGCAGTGTGTGATGTCATTACTGCTACCCACACTAGGAGTGTGTGATGTCATTACTGCTATCCCCACTGGGAGTGTGATGTCATTACTGCTATCCCCACTGGGAGTGTGATGTCATTACTGCTACCCACACTAGGAGTGTGTGATGTCATTACTGCTACCCACACTAGGAGTGTGTGATGTCATTACTGCTATCCCCACTGGGAGTGTGATGTCATTACTGCTATCCCCACTGGGAGTGTGATGTCATTACTGCTATCCCCACTGGGAGTGTGATGTCATTACTGCTATCCCCACTGGGAGTGTGATGTCATTACTGCTACCCACACTGTGAGTGTGATGTCATTACTGCTATCCCCACTAGGAGTGTGATGTCATTACTGCTACCCCCACTGGGAGTGTGATGTCATTACTGCTATCCCCACTGGGAGTGTGATGTCATTACTGCTATCCCCACTGGGAGTGTGATGTCATTACTGCTACCCCCACTGGGAGTGTGATGTCATTACTGCTATCCCCACTGGGAGTGTGATGTCATTACTGCTATCCC
Source organism: Oncorhynchus mykiss (assembly GCF_057628025.1). Taxonomy (NCBI): domain Eukaryota; kingdom Metazoa; phylum Chordata; class Actinopteri; order Salmoniformes; family Salmonidae; genus Oncorhynchus; species Oncorhynchus mykiss. Next base: position 25,395,238 of record NC_143039.1, read on the forward strand.
CACTGGGAGTGTGATGTCATTACTGCTATCCCCACTGGGAATGTGATGTCATTACTGCTACCCACACTGTGAGTGTGATGCCATTACTGCTATCCCCACTGGGAGTGTGATGTCATTACTGCTACCCACACTGTGAGTGTGATGTCATTACTGCTATCCCCACTGGGAGTGTGATGTCATTACTGCTACCCACACTAGGAGTGTGTGATGTCATTACTGCTACCCCCACTGGGAGTGTGATGTCATTACTGCTACCCCCACTGGGAGTGTGATGTCATTACTGCTACTCACACTAGGAGTGTGTGATGTCATTACTGCTACCCACACTAGGAGTGTGTGATGTCATTACTGCTATCCCCACTGGGAGTGTGATGTCATTACTACTACCCCCACTGGGAGTGTGATGTCATTACTACTACCCCCACTGGGAGTGTGATGTCATTACTACTACCCACAATGGGAGTGTGATGTCATTACTGCTACCCCCACTGGGAGTGTGATGTCATTACTGCTACTCACACTAGGAGTGTGTGATGTCATTACTGCTACCCACACTAGGAGTGTGTGATGTCATTACTGCTACCCACACTGGGAGTGTGATGTCATTACTGCTACTCACACTAGGAATGTGTGATGTCATTACTGCTACCCACACTAGGAGTGTGTGATGTCATTACTGCTACCCACACTGGGAGTGTGATGTCATTACTACTACCCCCACTGGGAGTGTGATGTCATTACTACTACCCACACTAGGAGTGTGTGATGTCATTACTACTACCCCCACTGGGAGTGTGATGTCATTACTACTACCCACACTAGGAGTGTGTGATGTCATTACTACTACCCCCACTGGGAGTGTGATGTCATTACTGCTACCCACACTAGGAGTGTGTGATGTCATTACTGCTACTCACACTAGGAGTGTGTGATGTCATTACTGCTACCCACACTAGGAGTGTGTGATGTCATTACTGCTACTCACACTAGCAGTGTGTGATGTCATTACTGCTACCCACACTAGGAGTGTGTGATGTCATTACTGCTATCCCCACTGGGAGTGTGATGTCATTACTGCTATCCCCACTGGGAGTGTGATGTCATTACTGCTACCCACACTAGGAGTGTGTGATGTCATTACTGCTACCCACACTAGGAGTGTGTGATGTCATTACTGCTATCCCCACTGGGAGTGTGATGTCATTACTGCTATCCCCACTGGGAGTGTGATGTCATTACTGCTACCCACACTGTGAGTGTGATGTCATTACTGCTACCCCCACTGGGAGTGTGATGTCATTACTGCTACTCACACTAGGAGTGTGTGATGTCATTACTGCTACCCACACCAGGAGTGTGTGATGTCATTACTGCTATCCCCACTGGGAGTGTGATGTCATTACTACTACCCCCACTGGGAGTGTGATGTCATTACTACTACCCCCACTGGGAGTGTGATGTCATTACTACTACCCACAATGGGAGTGTGATGTCATTACTGCTACCCCCACTGGGAGTGTGATGTCATTACTGCTACTCACACTAGGAGTGTGTGATGTCATTACTGCTACCCACACTAGGAGTGTGTGATGTCATTACTGCTACCCACACTGGGAGTGTGATGCCATTACTGCTACCCACACTAAGAGTGTGATGCCATTACTGCTACCCACACTGGGAATGTGATGTCATTACTGCTACCCACAATGGGAGTGTGATGTCATTACTGCTACCCCCACTGGGAGTGTGATGTCATTACTGCTACTCACACTAGGAGTGTGTGATGTCATTACTGCTACCCACACTAGGAGTGTGTGATGTCATTACTGCTATCCCCACTGGGAGTGTGATGTCATTACTACTACCCCCACTGGGAGTGTGATGTCATTACTACTACCCCCACTGGGAGTGTGATGTAATTACTACTACCCACAATGGGAGTGTGATGTCATTACTGCTACCCCCACTGGGAGTGTGATGTCATTACTGCTACTCACACTAGGAGTGTGTGATGTCATTACTGCTACCCACACTAGGAGTGTGTGATGTCATTACTGCTACCCACACTGGGAGTGTGATGTCATTACTGCTACTCACACTAGGAATGTGTGATGTCATTACTGCTACCCACACTAGGAGTGTGTGATGTCATTACTGCTACCCACACTGGGAGTGTGATGTCATTACTACTACCCCCACTGGGAGTGTGATGTCATTACTACTACCCACACTAGGAGTGTGTGATGTCATTACTACTACCCCCACTGGGAGTGTGATGTCATTACTACTACCCACACTAGGAGTGTGTGATGTCATTACTACTACCCCCACTGGGAGTGTGATGTCATTACTGCTACCCACACTAGGAGTGTGTGATGTCATTACTGCTACTCACACTAGGAGTGTGTGATGTCATTACTGCTACCCACACTAGGAGTGTGTGATGTCATTACTGCTACTCACACTAGCAGTGTGTGATGTCATTACTGCTACCCACACTAGGAGTGTGTGATGTCATTACTGCTATCCCCACTGGGAGTGTGATGTCATTACTGCTATCCCCACTGGGAGTGTGATGTCATTACTGCTACCCACACTAGGAGTGTGTGATGTCATTACTGCTACCCACACTAGGAGTGTGTGATGTCATTACTGCTATCCCCACTGGGAGTGTGATGTCATTACTGCTATCCCCACTGGGAGTGTGATGTCATTACTGCTATCCCCACTGGGAGTGTGATGTCATTACTGCTATCCCCACTGGGAGTGTGATGTCATTACTGCTATCCCCACTGGGAGTGTGATGTCATTACTGCTACCCACACTAGGAGTGTGATGTCATTACTGCTATCCCCACTGGGAGTGTGATGTCATTACTGCTACCCCCACTGGGAGTGTGATGTCATTACTGCTACCCCCACTGGGAGTGTCACAGGAAGCAGCATATTTATTTACTACACCCCAGGACACTACACCGCCTAATGAGGTGTCTGGAGCTTTTGGGGAGGTTTGGTTGTTTACTTGTTGGTGTGTGTGTGTGTGTGTGTGTGTGTGTGTGTGTGTGTGTGTGTGTGTGTGTGCGTGTGTGCGCGTGTGCGTGTGTGTGTGCGTGCGTGCGTGTGATATTTCTGCTAGACTTCCTAATAAAAATGATCCCTCTTTTTCTGTGGAGTCAGACATTTAGGAGCAATGTAATAAACCAGAAAGATGGGAGTCATTTTGGGACTTGTGTGTGTTTGTATGTGTGTGTGAGTGAGTGTGTCTGTGTGTGTGTGTATGTGTGTGTGAGTGAGTGTGTCTGTGTGTGTGTGTGTATGTGTGAGAGTGTGTGTGTGTGTGTGTAAGGGTGTGTGTGTGTTTGTATGTGTGTGTATGGCAAATGACCTGCCCTGATTCAACCAATCAGCAGAGTTCTCCACCCTGAATACCCATCATCCATATCTGTTAAAGAGAAATGAGAAGGGAGAGAGAAGGAGTGAGAGACTAAAGGAGAGAGAGAGGTGGAGCAAGGGGGGAGAGAAAGAGAACAGAGAAAGAGTGAGAGAGTGAGGGACAGTGTGATATTAGATTTATAATAGAATGCATGGTCATTTTGTGACAACCTGCCTTTGTTCTTCAGAAGTGGAGCTCTGTGATGTTCAATTATATGATATAACTGGGTGGATTAAAGGCCGTTTGAGGGGAAGATGTGTGTTCAGTATTGAATTACAGACAAGATTCTCCTGTTTAGGCCAAATTCTATGGAAAAACACCTGGCCCTAAGGAAGAACTGTTATGAGAGCCTGATTGTGGAAAAGGTTTTGAGTGCTTGATTTATCTGTCATTAACCTCCTACACAGGAAGAATTGACACTGTATTCTATATTCATTTAAGAGGAGGAGCATAACTCTGTCCTTATCAGAGACAGAGACAGCAGAGTGGTCCAGAACAGAGGAGAGATTCCAACACTTTAGATTACAGACACGTTTCAAGAACAGAGAAACAAACACAAAGTAGTCATCTATCCCTGACTGAGAAGACTGAACTCAAAGTCACAACTCATTTAGCTTCATAATCAATATCCTAAGGGAGATCTTTCTCAGTGTGTGTGTGTGTGTGTGTGTGTGTGTGTGTGTGTGTGTGTGTGTGTGTGTGTGTGTTAAAGGAATGAATGTGTGTGTGAGTCAGCACTCAGCAGGGCCTGAGACAGAATGTTAATGTATGAAACGGCAGATAATGTAGGCAAGATTAATGATCATATTGAAATGAATGTTTAATTAACTGGAATTAGATGATCATCTCTCGGGATCTCATCTCCATAGTAAGTAGGCTGCTACTGTAGACTGCTCACATTCAGGTAGACGGTGTGTGTGTGTGTGTGTGTGTGTGTGTTCTGGAGATTGTCAGATCTTTCTGCCCAGAATATTTCAACATTAATTATACTTTGTGCCTGCCTGCGTTACAAACTTCATCCACAACAAAGTGTGAAGTATTGAAAATAAGGAGGGTGGGACAAAACACAAGCAGCTGGCACTGTCACTTTATTTCTCAGAAGCTAGCGCCCTGACAACCACTCTCTTCTCCTCTCCTCTCCCCTCCTCTTCTCTCCTCTCTTCTTCCCTCCTCTCCTCTCCTCTCCTCTCCTCTCATCTGCTCTCCTCTCCTCTCCTCTCCTCTCATCTCCTCTGCTCTCTTCTCCTCTCTTCTTCCCTCCTCTCCTATCCTCTCCTTTCATTTCCTTTATTTACCTTCTCCTCTCCTCTCCTCTCATCTCCTCTCTTCTCCCCTCCTCTCCTCTCCTCTCATCTGCTCTCTTCTCCTCTCTTCTTCCCTCCTCTCCTCTCCTCTCCTCTCATCTGCTCTCCTCTCTCCTTCCCTCCTCTCCTCTCCTCTCCTCTCATCTGCTCTCTTCTCCTCTCCTCTCCCCTCCTCTTCTCTCCTTTCTTCTTCCCTCCTCTCCTCTCATCTGCTCTCCCCTCCTCTTCTCTTCTCTCCTCTCCTTCCCTCCTCTCCTCTCCTCTCCTCTGCTATCTTCTCCTCTCTTCTTCCCTCCTCTCCTCTCCTCTCCTCTCCTCTGCTCTCTTCTCCTCTCTTCTTCCCTCCTCTCCTCTCCTCTCATCTGCTCTCTTCTCCTCTCCTCTCCCCTCCTCTTCTCTCCTCTCTTCTTCCCTCCTCTCCTCTCCTCTCCTCTCCTCTGCTCTCTTCTCCTCTCTTCTTCCCCCCTCTCCTCTCCTCTCCTCTGCTCTCTTCTCCTCTCTTCTTCCCTCCTCTCCTATCCTCTCCTTTAATTTCCTTTATTTACCTTCTCCTCTCTTCTCCCCTCCTCTCCTCTCCTCTGCTCTCTTCTCCTTTCTTCTCCCCTCCCCTCCTCTCCTCTCCCATCTTCTCCTCTCCTCTCCTGTCCTCTATTCTCCTCTTTTCTCTTCTCATCTCCTCTCCTGTCCTATCCTCTCTTATCCCCTCCCCGCCCATCCTCTCATCTCCTCCCCTCCCCTCTCTTCTCCTCTCCTTCCCACCTCTCCTCTCCTCTCCTCTCATCTGCTCTCTTCTCCTCTCTTCTTCCCTCCTCTCCTATCCTCTCCTTTCATTTCCTTTATTTACCTTCTCCTCTCTTATCCCCTCCCCGCCCATCCTCTCATCTCCTCCCCTCCCCTCTCTTCTCCCCTCCTCTCCTCTCTTCTCCTCTCCTGTCATCTCCTCTCTTCTCCCTTCCTCTCCTCTCTTCTCCCCTCCTCTCCTCTCAGCTCTGTTTTTTTCTGATAACATGATTTCATGGTAAATTCAAATCTCATGTGTGTTAGGTGTTTGTCCCTGACATTTTCACGCTGTCTGCTCCAAGTGAACAGTGTTTGGTGGCGTGAGGCGATGGGAGAGACATTGGCAGGTGTGCTTGCATGCATGTGTGTGTGTGTGTATGGGGGGGGGGGGGGGTAGGGGGGGGGGAGTGAATGGCACAAATGATTCTCAAGTGAAGTGCATATGGTTCTCAAATGTAGAGTAACATTTGGGAATTTGGCACTATCAGATTTTAACACACTTCAGAGAGCGAAAGAGATTTGATTTTGAGATAGAGAGAGAGAGAGAGAGAGAGAGAGAGAGAGAGAGAGAGGGAGAGAGAGAGAGAGAGAGAGAGAGAGAGAGAGAGAGAGAGAGAGGGAGGGTAAAAGAAGAAGGCCTTCAATGACAAGACCTTTAAAGTGACAGAACGACACACAGACAGAGAGAATAACAGACAGAATGACATTCACTGAACACAACATCTGACATTCCATTCTGACTGTGAATGTTGTTTGTCCAACTAGCAGGTGGATAAGATCTAGTCACTGATTTCAGTTTGTCAACCAGGAGAGAATCAGACAGTCAGTTATCACAAGTTGTTCCATGCGTTTTCCCTGTTAGGCTGTTGAATGCAGAGGAGACACAGTGAGATAGTCAGCTCTATACTAGGAGGTTCACACAGTGCTGTGAAAACTCTGTTTTCTCCTTGTTAGCTAGTTGATTAATGCAGTTTCCCTTGATTAGAGAGGAAGGACGCAGTCCGGGGGTGGAATTTTATCAACTGTGAATTAGTGACAGAAAGCTAAAACATACACACACACACACACACACACACAGATACACAGACGCAGCAGGCTTTTATAACCCTAAGGCTCTGATAAATGAGAAAGAAAAACCGCCAGAGAAGTAAAAACTAAGAATAATCAAACGAATCCTGTTGTTTCTCCTCTATGTCTGGACCACTGTAGGAGAAACTGTTGAGATATGAGTTTCTCTCTGCAACACCAGGTAGACATGGGAAATGAGAGAAGGAGGAAATGAGAAAGGTATGGAATAGAAATTAGCGTTTATCGGACACACACACACACACACACAAACACACACACACACACACACAAACACACAAACACACACAAACACGCAACCACACACACATACATACATACACACACACCGTCAGAGAGTCTGACTGTATAGCATGGTCTGACAGATGGAATTACACACCTTTATAACCCTGTCTCCACACACTCACTCGGACCGTAGCACAGCAAGTCTCCAGAGCAGAAGCGACAGTCGACTTTCTAGGTCTCAGACAAGGTTATACAATAGAACTCCCAGCTTTCTGACAGGAGAGACTGTGGATATGACGGTATCATTTGACTAACTTCCATAGTGCATTAAATGATAATGGAATTCATTTACAATGGTAATGTCTCAAATTGATCCCTATTCTTTGTAATTCTTTGTCATTTGAGACCTGGGTATGTTTTTTTAGTGTTTCACGTATCAAAGTGATTTAAATGTTTCTGCTTCAAGGATACTTGATTGAACCATAAAAATGAGAGATGATTGTTGGAACAGTCCCTGCCGATTCCCTCTCTCTACCATCTCCCCCTCTCTCCTCCCTGTCTCCTCTGAGGAGTCTTATCCTGCTAAAACAGTAGTTCCGTCCCAAACTGTCAAATATGCACACACACACACACACACACACACACACACACACACACACACACACACACACACACACACACACACACACACACACACACACACACACACACACACACACACACACACACACACACACACACACACACACACACACACACACAGTTCCCAGACATACAGTTCCCAGACACGTAAGCAGGCGAGCACGTACACAAACACTGCCAAAGCTACTCTCAGAGGATAAGATAGTGATAATTAAAAAAGTTTACTCAGAGAGTTAGAAACAGGAGATAAGACATAAGTTATGAAAGTACAGACCAGGGACACTTACTGACACATAAAGAGAGAGAGAGAGGGGGGGGTGGGGGGGGGAAATGATAGAGAGAGAAAGAGAGAGGAGGGAGGGAGGGAGAGAGAGAGAGAGAGAGAGAAAGAGAGAGAGAGAAAGAAAGAAAGAGAGAGAGAGAGAGAGAGAGAAAGAGAGAGAGAGAGAAGGGGGAGAGAGAAAGAGAGAGAGAGACGGGGAGTGAGCGACAGAAAGAGAGAGAGAGAGAGGGAGAGAGAGAGAGCTAAGTCTTACTGTATCTCTCCTATCTAGCTCCTCTGTCCATGGGCCTCTAATACCCACTTATGCAAATATACACTCTCTTTTGTCTAGATACTGTGTGTGTGTGTGTTGGCTGTCTCTTTCTCTATTTAATCACATTATGGACTGCGATCAATCTGAGCACTCAGCAACGCTGCTATTGTCTGTCAGCCAGTTAGTTTACATTCAGATCTAAAGCAACAATACCATGAAATACATAAAGCAACGTTACTCTGAGAGATGTCAAGCAACAATAGATGTAAAGCAATAATACTTGGATAGACACAAAGCAACAATACTATGATAGATGTAAAGCAAGAGAGATGTTAAGCAACAACACTCTGAGAGATGTAAAGCATTAATACCCTGAGAGATGTTAAGCAACAACACTCTGAGAGATGTAAAGCATTAATACCCTGAGAGATGTTAAGCAACAACACTCTGAGAGATGTAAAGCATTAATACCCTGAGAGATGTTAAGCAACAACACTCTGAGAGATGTAAAGCATTAATACCCTGAGAGATGAGAAGCAACAACACTCTGATAGATGTAAAGCATTAATACTCCAAGAGATGTTAAGCAACAACACTCAGAGAGATGTAAAGCATTGATACTCTGAGAGATGTTAAGCATTAATACTCTGAGAGATGTTAAGCAACAACACTCTGATAGATGTAAAGCATTAATACCCTGAGAGATGTTAAGCAACAACACTCTGAGAGATGTAAAGCATTAATACCCTGAGAGATGTTAAGCAACAACACTCTGAGAGATGTAAAGCATTAATACCCTGAGAGATGTTAAGCAACAACACTCTGAGAGATGTAAAGCATTAATACCCTGAGAGATGTTAAGCAACAACACTCTGAGAGATGTAAAGCATTAATACCCTGAGAGATGTTAAGCAACAACACTGAGAGATGTAAAGCATTAATACCCTGAGAGATGTTAAGCAACAACACTCTGAGAGATGTAAAGTAACAACAATACAATGCCTAAATAGATTCTCTGATGTCATAGAGACTGTGTTTTACATAAAACATTACAGTACCAATACATCATAGACAGACAGTGTGTGCATGCTTGCATTTAGTTCTGGTCTCTAAACTCGCCTGTGGATCTCCAGAGTTAAGCAGTTGGCTGGTTGTGAAGGACAATCTGAGGGAACATCTGGAACATCCTGACTCACACAACTTCCCTCCGTCCTCCCCCTCTCCTCTCCCTCCTCTCCCTTTCCTCTCCGTCCTCCCCCTCTCCTCTCCTCTCCCTCCTCCCCCTCTCTCACCATCTCCATCTGTCTCCCCTCTCTCCTATAAACGCCTTAAAAACAAATCCACTTTCACAATTAATTGCTCGAAATTCGATTTTTGAGCATAGGCTTATTTATTTCTGGAAACAAAAAATTGTAAACAAACTAGTTACAATGCCTCCTAAAGGTGGTTGACATGGGGAAAAGAGGGGGGTCTAGCTGGCTGGCTATTAGCTTGTGTGGATATATTAGTACATGGTGGTTATCTAGTGTAGACCACCTGTGTTGCTGCTGCCCTGGCACACATGTAAAACTCCCGACTGAGGAAGGGGTGGAGCTGGGTCGGAGGGTCATTTCTACATCTTTCTGTCGCTCTCTGCTGCTCGTATCAGCCAATCAGACCGAATATTGATGATGATGTAACTCAAGTATTATAATCAAATGTTATGGTGTTGAGGCATTATTGTTGATATTTAAACTAGGTCACGAGCTACATACTCGACCAGCGACAGCATCTCAAGCCATTCATGTTTGGATACCGGGTGTGTCAGTCTCCGTACCGGGGAGACAGGGAAACCGCAGACCAACAGGCGCAACCAATGGACAGGGTAGGGGGTGGTGAACTTGACGTTGTCACGACGACTTGTGGGCAGTGGGATTAGAACAACAACCACAAAAACTGTATACAAAAGAAATATATATATATATATACATACCTATATACCACCTAAAAGAGCACTTGCCGAGTGGGAGGGCAAAGGGGCATGTGCTTGGCACAGGCTCCTGTCTGTGCACGTGCCGGTCCATATAGTCAACTACAGTATATAAGCCACATGCACGCAACATACAACAGCTCAACCATCCCTTAATGCTGCACTCTAAATAATGAATGAAGCAACTATTTATTTACTCATTGTTGTTTATGTTGCTATTGTTGTTGTATAGATATCTTATTTCTCCTTCCTACACCATTCATTACTACATGTATATGTAATTGGATAGGCCATTGACATTGTTTATTAAGAGAGGTCTATGACATTGTTTATTAAGAGAGGTCTATGACATTGTTTATTAAGAGAGGTCTATGACATTGTTTAATAAGAGAGGTCTATGACATTGTTTATTAAGGTGGGTCTATGACATTGTTTATTAAGAGAGGTCTATGACATTGTTTATTAAGAGAGGTCTATGACATTGTTTATTAAGAGAGGTCTATGACATTGTTTATTAAGAGAGGTCTATGACATTGTTTATTAAGAGAGGTCTATGACATTGTTTATTAAGAGAGGTCTATGACATTGTTTAATAAGAGAGGTCTATGACATTGTTTATTAAGGTGGGTCTATGACATTGTTTATTAAGAGAGGTCTATGACATTGTTTATTAAGAGAGGTCTATGACATTGTTTATTAAGAGAGGTCTATGACATTGTTTATTAAGGTGGGTCTATGACATTGTTAATTAAGAGAGGTCTATGACATTGTTTATTAAGAGAGGTCTATGACATTGTTTATTAAGAGAGGTCTATGACATTGTTTATTAAGAGAGGTCTATAACATAGTTTATTAGAGAGGTCTATGACATAGTTTATTAAGAGAGGTCTATAACATTGTTTATTAAGAGAGGTCTATGACATTGTTTATTAAGAGAGGTCTATGGCATTGTTTATTAAGAGAGGTCTATGACATTGTTTATTAAGAGAGGTCTATGACATTGTTTATTAAGAGAGGTCTATGACATTGTTTATTAAGAGAGGTCTATGACATTGTTTATTAAGAGAGGTCTATGACATTGTTTATTAAGGTGGGTCTATGACATTGTTAATTAAGAGAGGTCTATGACATTGTTTATTAAGAGAGGTCTATGACATTGTTTATTAAGAGAGGTCTATGACATTGTTTATTAAGAGAGGTCTATAACATAGTTTATTAGAGAGGTCTATGACATAGTTTATTAAGAGAGGTCTATAACATTGTTTATTAAGAGAGGTCTATGACATTGTTTATTAAGAGAGGTCTATGGCATTGTTTATTAAGAGAGGTCTATGACATTGTTTATTAAGAGAGGTCTATGACATTGTTTATTAAGAGAGGTCTATGACATTGTTTATTTGTGTGTGTGTGTGTGTGTGTGTGTGTGTGTGTGTGTGTGTGTGTGTGTGTGTGTGTGTGTGTGGGGGTGTGTGTGTGTGTGTGTGTGTGTGTGTGTGTGTGTGTGTGTGTGTGTGTGTGTGTGCGTGTGAGTGAGCGTGTGGAGTGGTTGTGCATGCTCACAGATGTACAGTAGGATCTAAATATGATCACAATGTTGCAGGAGAACTTTCAAACGTGTAGTGTATTTAAGGTTTGTGTGTGTGTGTGTGTGTGTGTGTGTGTGTGTGTGTGTGTGTGTGTGTGTGTGTGTGTGTGTGTGTGTGTGTGTGTGTGTGTGTGTGTCTTTGAAAGACCAGCACTTGGCAACAGTACCTCCATTCATTCATAATCAGGGTTTGAGGATTAAATGTGATTACATTCAGAGAGACTAAATGAGCTTTTTAATGTTCTAGTCTTCTATTTCTACAGTGAGGGAGGGAAGGACGAGAGGGAATGAAAGAGTGCTGGATGGACAGATCACAATGGAGGAGAGTTAGTTCTCAACAAACAGTGACATCTAATCATAACAACAGCATGTGACCTGCCCAAGAACAACTCATATTTGTATCTGTGCCATTATATAGCATCTGTGGCAGCATTAGCAGCACTATTCTCCATTTTGAAGATAGTACATTTTTTCTTCCCGATTGGCTGATCCTGATGTCTCAGGTGGACATGACTCCAACAGGGTCACCAGGGATCAGCCAATGAAGTTGGAAGTCCCACCGAGTTGACTACATTAAAATAGTGGAAGTCCTCAATGGTGCTACCCAATGTAATACGGCCCATTTCTATAATTCTCTATGGTTACAGGATGTAATGGCACCCTAGTCCCTAAAGTGCACTTTTTTGGGACACAACCATGGCTGTTTATAGACTAGCCAAAGCACCTGGAATGATACTGATTGATGATACTGATGAAAGAAGCACTTTTTTTAAATCTCCTCCTCTCCTCTATCCTCTCTTCTCCTCTCCTCATCCTCTCCACTTTCCTCTTCTCTTCTCCTCTCCTCTATCCTCTCTACGTTCCTCTTCTCTTCTCCTCTCCTCCATCCTCTCTTCTCCCCTCCTCTCCTCTCCTCTCCTCTCCACTTTCCTCTGCTCTTCTCCCCTCCTCCATCCTCTCTACATTCCTCTTCTCCTCTCCTCCTTTCCTCTCCTGTCCTCCATCCTCTCCACTTTCCTCCTCTCCTCTCCTCTCCTCTCCTCCATCCTCTCCACTTTCCTCTTCTCCTCTCCTCTCCCCTCCTCTCCTCCATCCTCTCCTCTCCTCCATCCCCTCTTCTCCCCCTCTCCTCCATCCTCTCCATTTTCCTCTTCTCTTCTCCTCTCCTCTCCTCTCCTCCATCCTCTCTACTCCTCTCCTCTCCTCTCCTCCATCCCCTCTTCTCCCCCTCTCCTCCATCCTCTCCTCTCCTCCATCCTCTACATTTTCCTCTTCTCTTCTCCTCTCCTCCATCCTCTCTACTCCTCTCCTCTCCTCTCCTCCATCCCCTCTTCTCCCCCTCTCCTCCATCCTCTCCATTTTCCTCTTCTCTTCTCCTCTCCTCTCCTCTCCTCTCCTACATCCTCTCTACTCCTCTCCTCTCCTCTCCTCCATCCTCTCCTCTCCTCCATCCCCTCTTCTCCCCCTCTCCTCCATCCTCTCCATTTCCTCTTCTCTTCTCTTCTCCTCTCCTCCATCCTCTCTACTCCTCTCCTCTCCTCTCCTCCATCCTCTCCTCTCCTCCATCCCCTCTTCTCCCCCTCTCCTCCATCCTCTCCATTTTCCTCTTCTCTTCTCCTCTCCTCTCCTCTCCTCCATCATCTCTACTCCTCTCCTCTCCTCTCCTCCATCCCCTCTTCTCCCCCTCTCCTCCATCCTCTCCTCTCCTCCATCCTCTACATTTTCCTCTTCTCTTCTCCTCTCCTCCATCCTCTCTACTCCTCTCCTCTCCTCTCCTCCATCCCCTCTTCTCCCCCTCTCCTCCATCCTCTCCATTTTCCTCTTCTCTTCTCCTCTCCTCTCCTCTCCTCTCCTCCATCCTCTCTACTCCTCTCCTCTCCTCTCCTCCATCCTCTCCTCTCCTCCATCCCCTCTTCTCCCCCTCTCCTCCATCCTCTCCATTTTCCTCTTCTCTTCTCTTCTCACTCCTCCATCTCTCTACTCCTCTCTCTCCTCCCTTCCATCCTCTCCTCTCCTCCATCCCCTCTTCTCCCCCTCTCCTCCATCCTCTACATTTTCCTCTCACTTCTCCTCTCCTCCATCCTCTCTACTCCTCTCCTCTCCTCTCCTCCATCCCCTCTTCTCCCCCTCTCCTCCATCCTCTCCATTTTCCTCTTCTCTTCTCCTCCTCCTCTCCTCTCCTCTCCTCCATCCTCTCTACTCCTCTCCTCTCCTCTCCTCCATCCTCTCCTCTCCTCCATCCCCTCTTTCTCCCCTCTCCTCCATCCTCTCCATTTTCCTCTTCTCTTCTCTTCTCCTCTCCTCCATCCTCTCTACTCCTCTCCTCTCCTCTCCTCCATCCCTCCTCTCCTCCATCCCCTCTTCTCCCCCTCTCCTCCATCCTCTACATTTTCCTCTTCTCTTCTCCTCTCCTCCATCCTCTCTACTCCTCTCCTCTCCTCCATCCTCTCCTCTCCTCCATCCCCTCTTCTCCCCTCTCCTCCATCCTCTACATTTTCCTCTCCTCTCCTCTCCTCTCCTCCATCCTCTCCTCTCCTCTCCTCCATCCTCTCTACTCCTCTCCTCTCCTCCATCCTCTCCTCTCCTCCATCCCCTCTTCTCCCCCTCTCCTCTCCTCCCTCTCCTCCTCCTCTCCTCCATCCTCTTCATTTTCCTCTCTCTTCTCTTCTCCTCTCCTCCATCTCTCTACTCCTCTCCTCTCCTCTCCTCCATCCTCTCCTCTCCTCCATCCCCTCTTCTCCCCCTCTCCTCCATCCTCTACATTTCCTCTTCTCCTCTCCTCTCCTCCATCCTCTCCTCTCCTCCATCCCCTCTTCTCCCCCTCTCCTCCATCCTCTCCATTTTCCTCTTCTCTTCTCCTCTCCTCTCCTCTCCTCCATCCTCTCTTCTCCTCTCCTCTCCTCTCCTCTCCTCCATACTCTCCTCTCCTCCATCCCCTCTTCTCCCCCTCTCCTCCATCCTCTTCATTTTCCTCTTCTCTTCTCCTCTCCTCTCCTCCATCCTCTCTACTTTCCTCCTCTCCTCTCCTTTCCTCTCCTCTCCTCTCCTCTCCTCCATCCTTTCTACTTTCCTCTTCTCCTTTCCTCTCCTCCCTTCTCCTCTCCCCTCCTCTCCTTTCCTCCATTCTCTCCACCTTCCTCCTCTCCTCTCCTCTCCTCTCCTCTCCTCTCCTCTCCTCTCCTCTCCTCCATCCTCTCCACTTTCCTCTTCTCTTCTCTCCCCTCCTCCTCCCCATCCTCTCCACTTTCCTCTTCTCCTCTCCTCTTCCTTACTCTCCTCCATCCTCTCCAATTGGCTCCTATCCCCTCCTCTCCTTCATCCTCCTCTCCACTCCCCTCCTTTCCTTCATCCTCTCCACTTTCCTCCTCTCACCTCCCCTCCATCCTCTCCACTTTCCTCCTCTCCTCTCCTCTCACCTCCCCTCCTCTATACTCTCCACTTTCCTCCTCTCCTCTCCCCTCCCCTCCTTCATCATCCTTTCCAGTTTTTCTCTCCATTTTCCTTCCCTCCTCCATCTTCTCCCCTCATCTTCCCTTCCCCTCCATCCTCTCCACTCCTCCCTACATCCTATCCTCCGTCAGTGTGATTTATTTCTTCAGGTCATTCTATCATTATAATTATCTAAAGTACATTAGGAGGAATTATCACTCTCATCTGCCAAGTCACACACTTTTGGGTGTGTAGGTCTGTACATTCACACGCACACACAAATACAGACAGACATACAGACACACAGACAGACAGTCTTAATAGAGCCACCCATCCACATGTATCCGTTAGCTTGCTACTGCTAAGCGCCTCTCTCTCTCTTCTCCTCCACCTCCTCATATCCTCCCTCTCTCTTCTCCTCCTCCTCATATCCTCACTCTCTCTTCTCCTCCACCTCCTCATATCCTCCCTATCTGTTCCCCTCCTCCTCATCTCCTCCCTCTCTCTTCTTCTCCTCCTCCTCATATCCTCCCTCTCTCTTCTCCTCCTCCTCATATCCTCCCTCTCTCTTCTCCTCCTCCTCATATTCTCCCTCTCTGTTCCCCTCCTCACATTCTCCCTCTCTGTTCCCCTCCTCACTCTCTTCCCCTCCTCCTCATCTCCTACCTCTCTCTTCCCCTCCTCCTCATCTCCTCCCTCTCTCGTCCCCTCCTCCTCATCTCCTCCCTCTCATCCCCTCCTCCTCTCCTCCTCCATCTCATACCCTCCTCCTCATCTTCTCCCTCTCTCTTCCCCTCCTCCCCATCTCCTCCCTCTCTCTTCCCCTCCTCCTCATCTCCTCCCTCTCGTCCCCTCCTCCTCATCTCTTCCCTCTCTCTTCTCCTTATCCCCATCTCCTCCCTCTCTCTTCCCCCACTCCTCATCTCCTCCCCTCCTCCTCATCTCTTCCCTCTATCTACCCCTCCTCCCTCTCTCTTCCCCTCCTCCCCATCTCCTCCCTCTCTCTTCCTTTCCTCCTCATCTCCTCCCTCTTCTGTGGCCAGAACTAGACAGAGTTCAGTTCTGAATGGTTCACTTTTCCAATAGCATGACAGATTACACTCCATTCAGCCTAGTCCTCCCTCCTCTCCCCCTCTCTCTTTCTCTCTCTACCCCCCTCTCTCCCTTCCTCACAAGCCTCCTTACCTCTGTCTCTCTGACTGGCTCTCTCTCTTTCGTCCCACCACAGTCTTTCTCTTGAATCCTGAGCGTGTGTGTGTGTGTGTGTGTGTGTGTGTGTGTGTGTGTGTTGCCTTGCGTTGCAGTTGGCTGCTCAGCCGTAGAGATGAGGATATGTCTGAGACGAGAGTGACTGACTGGCACACAGCTTAGGCTGCCACTAGGAATACTAACACACACACAACCGCTCTGTCTGTAAAGGTATGACACTAATCACTCCGTCTGTAAAGGTATGACACTAATCACTCCGTCTGTAAAGATATGAAACTAATCACTCCATCTGTAAAGATATGGAACTAATCACTCTGTCTGTAAAGATATGGAACTAATCACTCCATCTGTAAAGATATTTAACTAATCACTCCATCTGTAAAGATATGGAACTAATCACTCCATCTGTAAAGATATTTAACTAATCACTCCATCTGTAAAGATATTTAACTAATCACTCCATCTGTAAATATATTTAACTAATCACTCCGTCTGTAAAGATATGGAACTAATCACTCCATCTGTAAAGATATTTAACTAATCACTCCATCTGTAAAGATATTTAACTAATCACTCCATCTGTAAATATATTTAACTAATCACTCCATCTGTAAATATATTTAACTAATCACTCCGTCTGTAAAGATATTTAACTAATCACTCCATCTGTAAATATATTTAACTAATCACTCCGTCTGTAAAGATATGAAACGAATCACTCCATCTGTAAATATATTTAACTAATCACTCCGTCTGTAAAGATATTTAACTAATCACTCCATCTGTAAATATATTTTACTAATCACTCCGTCTGTAAAGATATGAAACGAATCACTCCATCTGTAAATATATTTAACTAATCACTCCATCTGTAAAGATATTTAACTAATCACTCCATCTGTAAATATATTTAACTAATCACTCCGTCTGTAAAGATATTTAACTAATCACTCCATCTGTAAATATATTTAACTAATCACTCCGTCTGTAATGATATGGAGCTAATCACTCCATCTGTAAATATATTTAACTAATCACTCCATCTGTAAATATATTTAACTAATCACTCCGTCTGTAATGATATGGAACTAATCACTCCATCTGTAAATATATTTAACTAATCACTCCATCTGTAAAGATACGGAACTAATCACTCCGTCTGTAAAGATATGAAACGAATCACTCCATCTGTAAATATATTTAACTAATCACTCCGTCTGTAAAGATATGGAACTAATCACTCCATCTGTAAAGATATTTAGCTAATCACTCTGTCTGTAAATATATGAAACGAATCACTCCAGCTGTAATTATATTAAACTAATCACTCCGTCTGTAAAGATATGGAACTAATCACTCCGCCTGTAAAGCTATGGAACTAATCACTCGGTCTGTAAAGATATTTAACTAATCACTCCGTCTGTAAAGATATTTAACTAATCACTCCGTCTGTAATGATATAGAACTAATCACTCCGTCTGTAATGATATTTAACTAATCACTCTGTCTGTAAAGATATTAAACTAATCACTCTGTCTGTAAAGATATTTAACTAATCACTCCGTCTGTAAAGATATGGAACTAATCATGTCACGACTTCCGCCAAAGTTGGCCCCTCTCCTTGTTCGGGCGGTGTTTGGCGGTCGAAGTCACCGACTTTCTAGCCATCGCTGTTTTCATTTTTCATTTTCCTTTGGTTTTGTCTTGTCTTCCATCACACCTGGTTCCAATCCCATCAACTACATGTTGTGTATTTAACCCTCTGTTCCCCCTCATGTCCTTGTGGGTGATTGTTTATTGTAAGTGCTTGTGCACGTCTGTCCTGGTGTGTGTTGGGTTATGTACCCATTTATTTTATTATTCTGTTTTCCGGTGGGTTTTGTTAATAAACTGCGCCGTTGAAAACACAGTTATTTCTCGCCTGCATCTGACTTCTCTGCCGCCAGTACGCACCGCTTACAGAATCACTGACCCAAACTTATGGAGTCAGCAGGAGCAGGTACCCCGGGTATAGGGGTGGAGGAGCGCGTCCAGGAGCATGCAGCAATGCTTCACCATCTTGGCACCGCCATGGACCGCGTTGTCCAGACAATGGACCGCTGGGAGAGACAGGGAGTTCTTCCAGCGCCTCTACCAGGGGTCTTCCCTGAGCGCCCCTTTTCCACCTGGTCCCAGTGGGATTCGTCTCTCCTTGCCCCAGGAGTACGACGGGAAGGCTGTGAACTGCCAGGGGTTCCGTCTACAATGATATCTATACCTGGCGACCGTCCACCCGGCTCCGTCTGGCCGTCAGAGGGTGTCCGCCCTCGTCTCATGCCTCATTGGGAAATCCCTGGAGTGGGCCAACGCTGTGTGGAGAGGGGAACCAGTTTGAGGAGTTCACTTGCCGTTTCCGGGCAGTCTTCGACCACCTGCCCGAGGGTAGAGCGGCAGGTTATCTGGGGTATTGGTCAGGTAGCGGCTCCCATTACCTCACTGCTGAAGGGGGGCCCGGTACGCTTGCAGTGGTCAGCTGAGGCAGACAGGACTTTTAGTCACCTGAGGGCTCTATTTACCTCGGCTCCCTTGCTGGCCCATCCGGATCCCTCTTTGGCGTTAATAGTGGAGGTGGACACATCCGAGGCTGGGATAGGAGCTGTGCTCTCTCAACGCTCGGGTAAGCCACCGAAGCTCCGCCCCTGTGCCTTCTTCTCAAAGAAGCTCAGCTCGGTGGAGCAAAACTATGAGGGGACCGGGAGCTGTTGGCTGTCGTAAAGGCCTTGAAGGCGTAGAGACATTGGCTTGAGGGGGCTAGACACCCTTTTCTCATCTGAACTGACCACCGCAATCTGGAGTACATCCGGGCAGCGAGGAGACTGAACCCACGTCAGGCAAGGTGGGCCATGTTTTTCACCCGTTTTGTGTTTACCCTTACTACAGACCAGGCTCCCAGAACGCGAAGGCAGACGCATTGTCCCGGCTGTATGACACAGAGGAGCGTCCCATGGATCCCACTCCTACACCCCTTACTCATTCCTCAGCGGTCTTGGTCGCACCTGTCGGTGGATTATCTGACTGATCTTCCACTCTCACAGGGTAACACCGCGATCCTGGTCATTGTGGATCGTTTCTCTAAGTCCTGTCCTCTCCTCCCTCTGCCCGGTCTCCCTATGGCCCTACAGGCCTTGTTTACACACGTCTTCTGGCACTACTGGTTGCCTGAGGATATAGTGTCTGATCGGCGTCCCTAGTTCACGTCTAGGGTCTGGAAGGCATTCATGGAACGTCTGGGGGTCTCGATCAGCCTTACTTCAGGGTTTCACCCTGAGAGTAATGGGCAGGTGGAGAGAGTTAACCAGGATATCGGAATGTTTCTGCGGTCCTATTGCCAGGCCCAGCCGGGGGAGTGGGCGGCGTTCGTGCCCTGGGCCGAGATGGCACAGAACTCGCTCCGCCACTCCTCCACTAACCTCTATCCCTTCCAGCGCGTACTGGGGTACCAGCCATCAGGGTCAGACCGAGGTTCCTGCGGTGGACGACTGGTTCATGGGCGTGGAGGAGACATGGGAAGGCGTCCGTGTCCACCTTCAGCAGGCCGTGATGCGCCAAAAGAGGAATGCAGATTTCCACCGCAGTGAGACCCCGGTGCGGGTCTGGCTCTCGACCCGAAACCTGCCCCTCCGCCTGCCCTGCCGGAAGCTGGGTCCGCGGTTTGTGGGGCCATTTAAAGTCCTGAGGAGAGTGAACGAGATTTGTTATAGGTTACAGCTTCCACCCGATTACCGTATTAACCCCTCGTTCCATGTGTCTCTCCTCAGGCCGGTGGTGGCTGGCCCGCTCCAGGAGTCTGAGGTGCGGGAGGTTCCTCCGTCCCCTCTGGACATCGGGGGGGGGGGGTTCGATCCATACTGGATTTGAGGTGCCGGGCGAGAGGCCTTCAGTATCTAGTAGAGTGGGAGGGGTACGGCTCGGAGGAGAGGTGCTGGGTTCAGGTCGAGGACGTGTTGGACCCATCTATGCTGCAGGAGTTCCACCGTCTTCGTCCGGATCACCCTGTGCCTCGCCCTCCGGGTCGTCCCCGAGGAAGGTGTCATGGGGGGGGGGGGGGGGGGTACTGTCACGACTTCCGCCGACGTTGGTCCCTCTCCTTGTTCGGGCGGTGTTCGGCGGTCGATGTCGCCGACTTTCTAGCCATCGCTGATCCTCTTTTCATTTTCCTTTGGTTTTGACTTGTCTTCCATCACACCTGGTTCCAATCCCATCAATTACATGTTGTGTATTTAACCCTCTGTTCCCCCTCATGTCCTTGTGGGTGATTGTTTATTGTAAGTGCTTGTGCACATCTGTCCTTGTGTGTGTTGGGTTATGTACCCATTTATTTTATTATTCTGTTTTCCGGTGGGTTTTGTTAATAAACTGCACCGCTGAAAACACAGTTATTTCTCTCCTGCATCTGACTTCTCAGCCGCCAATTCGCACCCCTTACAAATCACTCCATCCGTAAAGATATGAAACTAATCACTCCGTTTGTAAAGATATGAAACTAATCACTCCGTTTGTAAAGATATGAAACTAATCACTCCATCTGTAAAGATATGAAACAAATCACTCCATCTGTAAAGATATGAAACAAATCACTCCATCTGTAAAGATATTAAACTAATCACTCCATCTGTAAAGATATGAAACTAATCACTCCGTTTGTAAAGATATGAAACAAATCACTCCGTCTGTAAAGATATGAAACGAATCACTCCATCTGTAAAGATATGAAACTAATCACTCTTAGTGGTTCTAGGTCCTCCAGTAAAAGGTTCCTATACCTTAGCTCTGAATGGTTCTAGGTCCCATCTTAGCTCTGAGTGGTTCTTGGTCCTACATTGTCTCTGAGCGGTTCTAGATCATACCTTAACTCTGAGCAGTTCTAGATCCTACCTTAACTCTGAGCGGTTCTATATCCTACCTTAACTCTGAGTGGTTCTAGATCCTACCTTAACTCTGAGTGGTTCTAGATCCTACCTTAACTCTGAGTGGTTCTAGGTCCTACCTTAACTCTGAGTGGTTCTAGGTCATTCATTGGCCCTGAGTGGTTCTAAGTCTTACCTTAGCTCTGAGTGGTTCTAGGTCTTACCTCTGAGTGGTTCTAGATCCTACCTTAACTCTGAGTGGTTCTAGATCCTCCAGTAGTGATATAAAAGGTATTTCCAGGAAGGAGGACAGGAAGTCGATGTGGATGAGTTCCTCTGGTGAACGAGGGAAGGCCAGGACACCTGTCACCCCTCGCACAACCAGCTCCTGACACACACACCTGGACAGGGAGACAGGGTCGCCACCAGACGGGGACCGAGACACCACCTCCAGACAGGGAAGGGAGAGAGTGTCTGACATTACACCCTATTCCCTACAAGCACCCTATCCCATAGAAGTGTAGGGAATAGGGTGTCATTTCAGACACAATCTAACTGACGGAATGCCTAGTTGCCAATTTAATTAATTAATTATGGATGGATGGATGATCCACATGAGAGCATTACAGAGACATTAACTCTTTCATGAATGAACTAATGAATGAATGAATTAACCTGTTACCTCCAGGGTGAGGTTGTAGGGCAGAAGAGGCGGGTTGCCTTCTCCAGCCCGGTGCTTCAGGCTGGTCAAGGCTCTGTTCAGAGCGTTATGTACCCTGGCTGGTTGTCTGGTGGGAAGCAGAGCACCGAGACGAACCGTGTGTCCGATCCGAGCCAGGATGTGACATGGCTGGGGGTGGGAGAGGCACGGATCGGGATGGAAAACGAAGCTATGGAGGAAGACCAACAGCGGGATAAATCTCCCAGTGAAAAAAGGAGATGGGCGAATTCTCCTGGGTATAAAGTAGTTGCACATCCATCGACCAAGTAGATACAAATACTCCATTGTGTTGCTTCGAAAGAAAATCGAGGAGAGGAAAGAAGACGAGAGAATAGAAAAGAAGAGAAGAGGAGAGAATAGGAGAGAAGACGAGAAAGCATCGCTCGTTTTCTTTTTCTCACTCGTGGCTTGTCTTGGGAGTTGTTTTGTTTTTAATACTGAAGTCCACCTAATGTTGTTGTTTTCTCTCTTTAAGTTTAATTAAACAAACAAAGAAAAGATACGCTGTAAATATAATGTAATAAAGGAAGAAAGGACACGCTGTAAATATTATATAATAAAGGAAGAGAGGATAAACGTCCGCACGTCAGAAAAACAGAATTTTCTCTCTCTTTCCACGTCTTTTTTTTTCGTTTCCCCCGCTTTCCTTGGACTTGTTATTTTCCTGCATTACGCTGGTGTTGCAATCCGGTTGCTGCCTCTCTGTTTCTTTTTCTAAGTTAGGCTAATAAATAAATAATAAGGAAGGCAGAGGAACGCTTGATATCGACGGAGGACGAGAGGGGAGCGCGTGCAACTGAGAACAGTCGCCCCGCGTGACGGCGCGGGTTGAAGACAGACCAGCTGCCCGCGCGCACGCACGTGAGTGTTTGCGTGGCAGTACAACCACATGAGATTTCTATCAGCGCTGTTATCTTCCCATTCGAAATGACAACACCACTTTTTGCTCCGGTATTTGATGTTCACTACGTTTCATCCTGATGTCGATAGTAGCCTGCTGTTTTAGCCTGCAGCTTGCCGTCAAGCCCATTCCGTGTATTTTAGCCAATGAACCATTAAGTTCAGCATTCAATTTAATCCCCTTCACATTTTCACCCTCCTAATTCAGATTCTAAATCCACACAAAGTCTTTGATGTTTCATTCGGAAAATAGTCTACTGACTGATAAGGATTGTCCCAAATTCATTCAGGCTTTTTTCATTGGGCAAGTAGGGAGGGATAACAGAAAGGAAAAGGAGAAAGAGAAAAGGAGGGAGGGATGAGGAAGGGAGGAAGGGAGCAGAGAAAAAGTAATTTCCAGATGATAACGGATGGACACATAGATGTGTTCTATTTGGTGGGTGCTGTCCAAGGTGCTGAAATCCCCTGTAGCAGCCACAGTTTCAAATCAAATCAAATGTTATTTGTCACATGCTTCGAATACAACAGGTAGACCTTACAGTGAAATGCTTACTTACGAGCCCTTAATCAACAATGCAGTTTTAAGAAAAATACAAAAAAAAAAAGAAATAAAAGTAACAAATAATTAAAGAGCAGCAGTAAAATAACAATAGCAAGGCTATATACAGGGGGTACCGGTACAGAATCAATGTGCGGGGGCACCGGTTAGTCGAGGTAATTGAGGTAATATATACATGTGGGTAGAGTTATTAAAGTGACTCATGCATATATAATAACAGGGCAATGAAAGTAGTCTGGGTAGCCATTTGATTAGATGTTCAGTAGTCTTATGGCTTGGTGGTAGAAGCTGTTTAGAAGCCTCTTGGACCTTGACTTGGCGCTCCAGTACCACTTGTCGTGCGGTAGCAGAGACAACAGTCTATGACTAGGGTGGCTGGAGTCTATGACTAGGGTGGCTGGAGTCTATGACTAGGGTGGCTGGAGTCTATGACTAGGGTGGCTGGAGTCTATGACTAGGGTGGCTGGAGTCTATGACTAGGGAGGCTGGAGTCTATGACTAGGGTGTCTGGAGTCTATGACTAGGGTGGCTGGAGTCTATGACTAGGGAGGCTGGAGTCTATGACTAGGGTGGCTGGAGTCTATGACTAGGGTGGCTGGAGTATATTACTAGGGTGGCTGGAGTCTAGGACTAGGGTGGCTGGAGTCTATGACTAGAGTGGCTGGAGTCTATGACTAGGGTGGCTGGAGTCTAGGACTAGGGTGGCTGGAGTCTATGACTAGGGAGGCTGGAAGCTTGGCGTCAGTGATGTACTTTGCCGTACACACTACCCTCTGTAGTGCCTTGCGGTCAGAGGCCATACCAGGCAGTGATGCAACCAGTCAGAATGCTCTCGATGGTGCAGCTGTAGAACCTTTTGAGGATCTCAGGACCCATGCCAAATCTTTTCAGTCTCCTGAGGGTTAATAGGTTTTGTCGTGCCCTCTTCACAACTGTCTTGGTGTGCTTGGACCATGTTAGTTAGTTGGTGATGTGGATACCAAGGAACTTGAAGGTCTCAACCTGCTCCACTACAGCTCCATCGATGAGAATGGGGGCGTGCTCGGCCCTCCTTTTCCTGTAGTCCACAATCATCTCCTTAGTCTTGATCACGTTGAGGGAGAGGTTGTTGTCCTGGCACCACACGACCAGGTCTCTGACCTCCTCCCTATAGGCTGTCTCATCATTGTTGTGTCATCGGCAAACTTAATGATGGTGTTGGAGTCGTGCCTGGCCGTGCAGTCATGAGTGAACAGGGAGTACAGGAGGGGACTGAGCACGCACCCCTTAGGGGCCCCTGTGTTGAGGATCAGCATGGCGGATGTGTTGTTACCTACCCTGACCACCTGGGGGCGGCCCGTCTGGAAGTCCAGTATCCAGTTGCAGAGGGAGGTGTTTAGTCCCAGGGTCCAAAGTTCTTTGTGTGTGTGTGTGTGTGTGTGTGTGTGTGTGTGTGTGCGTGCGTGCGTGCGTGCGTGTGCGTGTGTGTGTGTGTGTGTGTACAGTTGAAGTCTGAAGTTGACATACACTTTAGCTAAATACATTTAAACTAATTTTTTCACAATTCCTCACATTTAATCCTAGTAAAAATTCTCTGTCTTAGGTCAGCTAGGATCACCACTTTATTTTAAGAATGTGAAATGTCAGAATAATAGTAGAGAGAAGGATTTATTTCAGCTCTTATTTCTTTCATCACATTCCCAGTGGGTCAGACGTTTGCATTACTGCTGGATCTGTTGTCACCTGGGACAAAAGCCGAGGTTGTCGTTAACAACCCACCCCACTATAAATCTATCTGTACTCACACAATCTACTGCATGTGTTCCTGTTCTCTGTTGATTAACATGTCTGATGTAGGGATTCAAGGAAAGAATAGGGATTAAACATCAATCAAAAAGGCAATTAATATGGAAATGTGTCTAAACAGGATTAACACACACACACACACACACACACACACACACACACACACACACACACACACACACACACACACACACACACACATCCTTACACCTCCAGTCTCCTCTGTGTGTGTGTGTGTGTGTGTGTGTGTGTGTGTGTGTGTGTGTGTGTGTGTGTGTGTGTGTGTGTGTGTGTGTGTGTGTGTGTGTGTGAGAATGTCAGTTAGCTTTGCGTTAGCATTCCTGTCACAGTGCTAAAGCTGCTAATATCACCTCCCATCACACAACTAGTTAAAGAGCAGGGGGGGAAAGGCGGGGAGGATGAGGGAGAGGAAGGTGGAAAAGAGGGGATAGAACCCAATGGCCTCAGGTCAGAAGTAGTGCACTACACAGGGAACAGGGTACCATTTGGAATGCAGATGAGGTGTTTCATGGTATGTGGATATAGTTTATGATAGAGGCTGCAGAGGTATTAGACTAGTGCTAGGTGCTGTATAGAGGACTGATTGTCTAGAAACCCATTGAATAGCAGAGTTCATCTCCCCTGTGTTGGAACACCTCATCCTCTCTCCATTTACACAATGTTCAATAGAGACACTGATCTGACTGCAACATCATACTAATCTCTCTCTCTCGCTCTCTCTCTCTCTCTGTTCCCTGCCAAGGATTCTGTTTTGTAAATCACTTGTTCAGAGAGAACACACACAAACGTGAATGCACACACACACACACACACACACATGCATGCACTAACACAAACGCAACCTCTATCTTAAACTATATCCACATACCACAGCACACCTCAGCTGCATCCCAAATGTACCCTGTTCCCTATGCAGTGCACTACTTCTGACCTGGGGCCATTGGGTTCTGGACAACAGTATTGCACTATGAAGGGAACAACAAGCTCTCACAGTCTGGTGACAGAATTAGACTGATGTTTCTCAAACGTCACATTTCTAAGTTGTTCAAAACATGAAAAAAGCGTTAACTCTGAAATCTTAAGGTTAGGCATTAACTCTGAAATCTTAAGGTTAGGCATTAACTCTGAAATCTTAAGGTTAGGCATGAACTCCAAATGGTTAAGGTTAGGGTTAAGGTCTGGGATAGGATTTTAACAAAAAATATCAAAAACAACTTTCTATCGTTAGATTGAACATGCAACTGTTGGAACCGGAGGAAGATGCTTATGCCCTAGCAAACCCGCCACCTACCGGAAGGTAACATCGCTCACGGTTGCCCCTAGTGGCCAGTTTCCACAGCATCTCCCGACATGCTCAGACGGATGGACATCGAATACTGACTTGTATCACGGTTGACCTGGATGTACAGTGAGCTTACCCACGGGGCACACACTGGTTAAATCAAAGTTGTTTCCACTTAATATCAATTAATTTACGCTGAACCAACGTGGAATAGACAATGAATTGACATCTGTGTCCAGCGGGTTGTTAGTTGTACGTATCCTAGAATAAGCAGCAGCTTATAAGTTCAGCAGCTCACCATATGGTAATGATATGAGCCCTGTTACAGCAGTATGATGGCTGATACAATTTGTTATGGGGAAGCAGCCATTAATACACTGCACTGTACAGCTGCACTATTACAGATGACTTTGACCTGTGAACTGGACATGTTTCATCATGATCAATGTGTTGCAGTGTTCTGCTCTGTAGGTACCAGAAGGAGATTGAACATGTAAAATAATTGTAGAAGGCTGCTAGAAGCCAACAGCCCGTTCAGGTTAATAGATATCTGATCCTGAAACTCTATATGCTTCAGTTCCAGCCCTGGTGCTGGAGAGAAACTGTGTCCAGGCTTTAGTTCCAACATAACATTGCCTTGATTCAGCGATTAAGACAGTGATGATGATGATGCTGATGATGAAGACATTGCATTGTTCACTCCCCCTCAATGTGGTCATTATAGACATGTAGAGGTAGTCAAACTCATCTAAACAGTACAATTGACATTGAACAAATTCATCCATTTTAGACCGTGCTGAAGACAACATGATGTTGTGGTCATTATTTACATGTATACACAGCCTTCGGCACACAGTTTGACAGGTGGGATTTTAATGTGAATCTGCATCCTCCATATTGTCACTAAGACTTCTGACACGATGACACTTCAGTCAGAATGAAATGGGAATGTTTGTTGTTGTGGAATGATTGGAGAGAGACGTGTGTGTGTGTGTTTTATATTTCTGCCATTTTGTCAGGAAATGCAGCTCTGTCTCGGGTTCTGCTGTGGTGCAGTGGTTGCACAGCCTTTCCTCTACAGGGAGACAGGTTATCTCAATGGCAAGGCTGTGCTCACTGAGCCTGTAATTTGTCAAGGTGTTGTTCAGTAACCATGGTCAAATAGTTTGCCATTGTGTACTGTCGATTTAGGGCCAGATAGCACTGCATTTTGCTTTGTGCTTGTGCTTCCCAATGGGTAATGTAGTTTTGTTTTGACTGTGTTGTAATTTGGTTTATTCTGATTGATTGGATGTTCTGGTCCTGAGGCTTCAGTGTGTTAGTAGAACAGGTTTGTGAACTCAGCCCCAGGATCAGCTGGATAAGGGGACTCTTTTCTTTGCTTCGTTCTTATCAGGTATGAAGGTAAGACCCAGATGCAGACAACGTTGAATTAACAATAGTTTAATTATCCAACAGGGGCAGGCAATAGACAGGTCAAGGCTGGCAGGGGTCAGTAGACCAGAGGTGGGGCAACGGTACCGTACGGCAGGCAGGCTCAGGGTCAGAGTAGGCAGAGTAGTCAGGCAGGCGGGCTCAGAGTCAGGACAGGCAAGGGTCAAAACCAGGAGGGCGAGAAAAAGAGAGACTGGGAAAAGCAGGAGCTGAGAACACAAACGTTGATTGGATTGACAAACAAGACGAACTGGCAACAGACAAACACAGAACACAGGTATAAATACACAGGGGATAATGGGGAAGATGGGCGACACCTGGAGGGGGGTGGAGACAATCACAAAGACAGGTGAAACAGATCAGGGTGTGACAGCTCTTGGCATTGCAGGGCGTGGTGATGATATCAGAGGGGGTCAGTGTATTTTAGATGTTTCCAAAACGTAATTGCTATATTTTAAGTTTTTATTATTAGTGGATATTGGCCTAATTCTGCCCTGCGTGCATTGTTTGTAGTTTTCCTCTGGACCTGTAGGAGAATCTTACAGAACTCTGCATTCAGGGTTTCAATGGGGTGTTTGTCCCATTGGGTGAAATCTTGTTTTGCAAGTGGACCCCACACCTCGCTGCCATAATGTGCAATTGGTTAAATGACAAGTTCAATTAGTTTTAGACACATGTTTTTACACTACCGGTCAAAGGTTTTAGAACATCTACTCATTCCAAGGGTTTTTCTTTATTATTACGATTTTCTACATTGTAGAATAATAGTGAAGACATCAAAACTATGAAATAACACATATGGAATCATGTAGTAACCAAAAAAGTGTAAACAAATATGTCAAAAGATATTTTGTATTTGAGATTCTTCAAATAGCCACCCTTTACCTTGATGACAACTTTACACACTCTTGCCATTGTCTCAACCAGTTTCACTTGGAATGCTTTTCCAACAGTTCTGAAGGAGTTCCCACATATGCTGAGCACTTGTTGGATGCCTTTCCTTCACTCTGCGGACCAACTCATCCCAAACCATCTCAATTTGGTCGAGGTCGAAAATTATGGAGGCCAGGTCATCTGATGCAGCACTCCATCACTCTCCTTCTTCTTCAAATAGCTCTTACACAGCCTGTAGGTGTGTTGAGTCATTGTCTTGTTGTCACGCCCTGACCTTAGAGAGCCTTTTTATGTCTCTATTTGGTTTGGTCAGGGTGTGATTTGGGTGGGCATGTTCTGTTTTCTATGTTTTTCTATTTCTATGTTTTGGCCGGGTATGGTTCTCAATCAGGGACAGCTGTCTATCGTTGTCTCTGATTGGGAATCATACTTAGGCAGCCTTTTTCTCTTTTGTCTTTGTGGGAAGTTTGTTAGTGGTACTGTGGCCCTTGTAAACTTCGCGGTCGTTTTTGTTATTTCTTGTTTTGTTGGTGACATTTTAACAAATAAAAGGAAAATGTACGCTCACGACGCTGCACCTTGGTCTCATTACGACGACGGCGTGAAACCAGATGGGATGGCGTATTGCTGCAGAATGCTGTGGTAGCCATGCTGGTTAAGTGTGCCTTGAATTCTAAATAAATCACAGACAGTGTCACCAGCAAAGCACCCCCACACCATAACACCTCCTCCTCCATGCTTCATGGTGGGAAATACCCATGCGGAGATCATCCATTCATCCACACCGCGTCTCACAAAGACACAGCTGTTGGAACCGAAAATCTCAAATTTGGACTCCAGACCAAAGGACAGATTTCCACCGGTCTAATGTCCGTTGGTGTGTTTCTTGACCCAAACAAGTCTCTTCTTATTATTGGTGTCCTTTAGTAGGGGTATATTTACAGCAATTCGACCATGAAGGCCTGATTCACACAGTCTCCTCTGAACAGTTGATGTTGAAATGTGTCTGTTACTTGAACTCTGTGAAGCATTTATTTGGACTGCAATCTGAGTCTGGTAACTCTAATGAACTTGTCCTCTGCAGCAGAGGTAACTCTGGGTCTTCCTTTCCTGTGGTGGTCCTCATGAGAGCCAGTTTCATCATAGCGTTTGATGATTTTTGTGACTGCTCTTGAAGAAACTTTCAAAGTTCTTAAAATTTTCCGTATTGACTGACCTTCATGTCTTAAAGTAATGATGGACTGTCGTTTCTCTTTGCTTATTTGAGCTGTTCTTGCCATAATATGGACTTGGTATTTTACCAAATAGGGTTATTTTCTGTATACCACCCCCACCTTGTCACAACACAACTGATTGGCTCAAACGCATTAAGAAGGAAATAAATTCCACAAATTAACTTTTAAGAAGGCACACTAGTTAATTAATATGCATTCCAGGTGACTACCTCATGCAGCTGGTTGAGAGAATGGCAAGAGTGTGCAAAGCTATCATCAAGGGAAAGGGTGGCTATTTGAAGAATCTCAAATATAAAATATATTTTGATTTGTTTAACCCTTTTTTGGTTACTACATGATTCCATATCTGCTATTTCATAGTTGTGATGTCTTCACTACTATTATACAATGTAGAAAATAGTAAAAATAGGTAGTAGGTATGTCCAAACTTTTGACTGGTACTGTATTTTCTAAGAGAGATCTGAGATATATTTTGATTTGTTTAACACTGTTTTGGTCACTACATTATTCCATATGTGTCATTTCATAGTTTTGATGTCTGCACTATTATTCTACAACGAAGAAAACATAAATAATGAAGAAAACCCCTTGAATGAGGAGGTGTTCTAAGACTTTTGACTGGTAGTGTATGTATTTCAATTTGAATTCGTTTTTTAACCGCGTAGATTGTCCTGCGTGCCTCATTTAGGTGTCAAGTTCAGCTTATTTTTTAAACCTAAGTAATATTGTAGTGTGTGCTGTCCTCTATATATTTTGTACCAATTGAGAACTTGGGTCTAATCCCCACTCTCTCTCTCTCTCTCTCTCTCTCTCTCTCTCTCTCTCTCTCTCTCTCCCCCCTCTCTCTCTCTCTCTCTCTCTCTCTCTCTCTCCTCCTCTCTCTCTCTCTCTCTCTCTCTCTCTCTCTCTCTCTCTCTCTCTCTCTCTCATCCCCCCCTCTCTCTCTCTCTCTCTCTCTCTCTCTCTCTCTCTCTCTCTCTCTCTCTCTCTCTCTCTCTCTCTCATCCCCCCCTCTCTCTTTCTCTTATTCTCTTTCTATCTCTGTATCTGTTTACTGTTCCCTGCAAGGATTCTGTTTCGTAAATCACTTGTACAGAGAGAACACACACAAACCTGACTGCACACACACACACACACACACACACACACACACACACACACACACACACACACACACACACACACACACACACACATACTCTCTCTCTCCAATCATTCCACAACATTTCATTCTGACTGAAGTGTCATCGTGTCAGAAGTCTTAGTGACAATATGGAGGATGCAGATTCACATTAAAATCCCACCTGTCAAACTGTGTGCCGAATGCTGTGTATACATGTAAATAATGACCACAACATCATGTTGTCTTCAGCACGGTCTAAAATGGATGAATTTGTTCAATGTAAATTGTACTGTTTAGATGAGTTTGACTACCTCTACATGTCTATAATGACCACATTGAGGGGGAGTGAACAATGCAATGTCTTCATCATCAGCATCATCATCATCACTGTCTTAATCGCTGAATCAAGGCAATGTTATGTTGGAACTAAAGCCTGGACACAGTTTCTCTCCAGCACCAGGGCTGGAACTGAAGCATATAGAGTTTCAGGATCAGATATCTATTAACCTGAACGGGCTGTTGGCTTCTAGCAGCCTTCTACAATTATTTTACATGTTCAATCTCCTTCTGGTACCTACAGAGCAGAACACTGCAACACATTGATCATGATGAAACATGTCCAGTTCACAGGTCAAAGTCATCTGTAATAGTGCAGCTGTACAATGCAGTGTATTAATGGCTGCTTCACCATAACAAATTGTATCCAAACTGCACCTGGAAGCAAAGTCAGAACAAGAACTGCTCGTCCGGAGCTTCATGAAATGGGTTTCCATGGACGAGCAGCTGCACACAAGCCTAAGATCATCATACGCAATGCAAAGCTTCAGATGGAGTGGTGTAAAGCTTGCCTCCATTGGACTCCGGAGCAGTGGAAATGCGTTCTCTGGAGTGATGAATCACATTTCACCATCTGGCAGTCCGACAGACGAATCTGGTTTTGGCGGATGCCAGGAGAACGCTACCTGCCCGAATGCATAGCACCAACTGT
Organism: Oncorhynchus mykiss; assembly: GCF_057628025.1. Lineage (NCBI taxonomy): Eukaryota > Metazoa > Chordata > Actinopteri > Salmoniformes > Salmonidae > Oncorhynchus > Oncorhynchus mykiss. The sequence continues at coordinate 25,427,263 of NC_143039.1, forward strand.
AATGTTTGGTGGAGAATAAATAATGGTCTGGGGCTGTTTTTCATGGTTCAGGCACCTTAGTTCCAGTGAAGGGAAATCTTATCCTTACAGCATACAAGGACATTCTAGATGATTCTGTGCCTCCAACTTTGTGGCAACAGTTTGGTCCCTTTCCTATTTCAGCATGACAAAGCGAGATCCATACAGAAATGGTTTGTTGAGATCAGTTTGGAAGAACTTGACTGGCCTGCACAGAGCCCTGACCTCAACTCCATCGAACACGCCAACTGCGAGCCAGGCATAATCGCCCAACATCAGTGCCCGACCTCACTAATGCTCTTGTGGCTGAATGGAAGCAAGTCCCCACAGCAATGTTCCAACATCTAGTGGAAAGCCTTCCCAGAAGAGTGAAGGCTGTTATAGCAGAAAAGGGGGAGACCAACTCCATATGTATGGCCATGATTTTGGAATGAGATGTTTGACAAGCAGGTGTCCACATACTTTTGGTCATGTAGTGTATGTACTGCTAACTACCCACTGGACACAGATGTCAATGTAATCTCATTGAAATGATGTGAAAACAACATTCAACCAGTGTGTGCCCAGTAGGTAAGCTCACTTTCACCATTTCTCCCTCACTCCCTGCCCGCCCTCCATCCATCCATCCATCCATCCAGTCATGGGCCTGCTTTGATTTAAACCTTTCTGCTTCCCTTCTTTTCTTCATTCCCTCTCTCCACTCATCTCACCTCTTCCTCTCCCTCCCTCTCTTTCCTACTCTCTCTCTCCTCATCTCTTCCTCTACTTCTCTCTCCTCTCCTCTTCCTCTCTCTCTCCTACTCTCTCTCCTCACTTCTTCCGCTTCCTCTTAGTCTCCCTCTCTCTCACTCTCTCCTTTCCTCTCCTCTTCCTCTCTCTCTCTCCTACTCTCTCTCCCTCCCTCTCTTACTCTCGCTCTCTCCTACTCTCTCTCTCCTCACCTCTTCATCTCCCTCTCTCCTCCTTTCTCTCTCTCCTCACCTTTCCCTCTCTCTCTCCTACTCTCTCTCTCCTCACCACTTCCTCTCTCTCGCCTCACCTCTTCCTCTCCATTTTTTTCTCTCTCTCCTCACCTATCCCTCTCTCTCCTTCTCTCTCTCTCCTCACCTCTTCCTCTCCCTCAAACTCTCTCTCTCCTCACCTTTCCCTCTCTCTCCTACTCTCTCTCCTCACCTCTCTCCCTCTCTCTCCTACTCTCTCTCTCTCCTCACCTCTCCCTCTCTCTCCTACTCTCTCTCTCTCCTCACCTCTATCCCTCTCTCTCCTACTCTCTCTCTCCTCATCTCTCCCTCTCTCTCCTACTCTCACTCTCCTCACCTCTCCCTCTCTCTCTTACTCGCTCACTCCTCACCTCTTCCACTCCCTCCTACTCTCTCCTCACCTCTTCTTCTCCCTCTCTCCTGCTCTCTCCTCTTCCTTTCCCTCTCTCTCAAACTCTCTCATCTCTCCTTTCCCTCCCTCCATCTCTTCCTCTCTCCCTTTATCTCTCCCTCTCTCCCCCTTTATCCTCCCTTTCCTCTTCTCTCTCTCTCTCTCTCTCTCGCTTTGAGCGATGACTGTATTGATTCGCTACGAGGATATTGGCCAAGGACAGAAAACCCCTTTAACTTCCATATGTGTGTGTGTGTGTGTGTGTGTGTGTGTGTGTGTGTGTGTGTGTGTGTGTGTGTGTGTGTGTGTGTGTGTGTGTGTTTGTGTGCGCTTGTGTGTGTGCTTGTGACCACAGGACAGAAAACCTGTTTAACTTCTAGGAGCCAAAGCTAATGACACGTCAGGGAAGAGAGAGAACCCTTGGTGTGTGTGTGTGTGTGTGTGTGTGTGTGTGTGTGTGTGTGTGTGTGTGTGTGTGTGTGTGTGTGTGGTGTGTGTGTGTGTGTGTGTGTGTGTGTGTGTGTGTGTGTGTGTGTGTGTGTGTGTGTGTGTGTGTGTGTGTGTGTACCCTACTAAAGTCACATCTGTGATAGAACGGGGAGACTGACTGCTCCATAGCTTGTTGGTTCACATCTGCTACACTAACAGAGAATCAAGTTAATGCAAACATAAAACATATAGGGATGAAGGGAAGGGAGGGGTGGGAGAGAGAGGGGGAGGGGTACAGGGGGTTAAGATGAATGGGGTTGAGGATGAACCCTGGATCTTTACCTGATTCATGCTGGGGTTTAAACACACACACACACACACACACACACACACACACTCCAAGGGCTCTCTCTCTTCCCTGACGTGTCAAAGACACAGAACTAAGCCAATAATGAAGTGAGAATACACATAAATTCACGTCAGTTATAGCAGCTCTCTCTCCTCAAACCAAGGTCACAGCAGTGTGTGTGTGTGTGTGTGTGTGTGTGTGTGTGTGTGTGTGTGTGTGTGTGTGTGTGTGTGTGTGTGTGTGTGTGTGTGTGTGTGTGTGTGTGTGTGTGTGTGTGTTTCCAGAGTTCCTGTGGTTTTGATAAATCCTCTCTTCCGCTTCATCTGTTCTTCACTGAATAGGATCTCTTTCTATATTTCTTCCGTCTGTACCCCCTCCCTCCCTCCCTCCCTCTCTCTCCCTCTCTCTCTCCCTCTCTCCATCCTTCTCTCTGTCTCTCCTCTCTCCTCTATCTGTCAGTTAATTGAGGTCAGTGGTGTGAAGAAGCGTGTGTGTGTGTGTACAGAATCAGAGACAGTAAAAACATCTTTGAACCCTCCAGTCCAAACAGCTACTGAGTAGACCGTCTCTCATCAGTCTCTCTTCAGACTGTATACACACGCTGACTCACCCACTGCAATCTGAGCCAAACAGATGCAGATAATCCATAGCTTTTAGCATGTGGGTTTATGTGCTTGAGGGTCTGTGTGCACAAACACACACACACACACACACACACACACACACACACACACACACACACACACACACACACACACTGAGAGATAGGTGATGCTATTGACTCAAGCAGAAGAGGAGCAGAAACACACACCAGGTAAAACAGGATGTTGTGTTCTCAGATCCATCTAATTTTCCAGAGAGAGAGAGAGAGAGAGAGAGAGAGAGAGAGAGAGAGAGAGAGAGAGAGAGAGAGAGAGAGAGAGAGAGAGAGGGAGAGAGAGAGAGGGAGAGAGAGAGAGAGAGAGGGAGAGAGAGAGACAGAGAGGGATAGCTAGTAATATTTTGTTGGTTTTATCTTCCACTTACTTAGCTAGCTAATGCAGCTAATTTAGCTTAGTTAACAACTTGACTCAAACAAAGAGGAATGCTACGTATGTTAGCTAGCTGGATAAGCCTCTCCAACACTACAACTCTTACAAGTCAAGGTAAGCTATTGGTTTTATTAATGTATTGCCACCAGGGCCCGCCTTGAGTAACTGCTAAATTGCTTGCTGTAAACTGTTCTGCGTGACTGTGCACATGAATTGGATTGTGGGTTTACTAAAGCATTAGTTCTAGTAGCTATGTTGACTATGAAGTTAGCTAATATGGTGACAACGATGTAGGCTGTGTAGCGGGGTTATGTTATGAAGGTTTGGCTTGGAGAGTTTTTTTTCACGAGGTCACAGACAGCTGCTGTGTTTGGGGAAAAAGTGAGAGAAGAAGAGCGTGTAGATGCGAGAAGAAATTATACAATGAGAAAAGTGATCTATGTGTTTATAAGTTTGCTATGTGGTTTGCTATGAATGTGAACTGTGTGTGTGTGTGATCAGAGGGATATTCATTCAGCCGATTCTATTGCAAAACGTTTCTTAAACGGAAGAAAACGGAACGAAACGGGAATGGACCTACCTGAACTTTGTCCAATAGAAACTGTTGTTTTAGTTGTGAAACGGAACATTTTCAACTGTTTGGATTAATGAATACACCCCAGATCAGCTGGATGCAGGCAAGAGTGTGCAAGGTGGTATTGAATGTGTCACTGTCTGTCACCTTGATTACTTCAATTTGTCTCTCGGCCTGTGCACCTACAGGACATTATAAAATGTATTTTGTAGGATAGGTTAGGATAGGTTAGGATAGGTTGTAGGATAGATGAGTATAGGGTACATTTGAGGATCATGTAGAAGCCTAAACTGTTACACTGAGCTGGGTGAATGGAATACGAATGTCAGTTATCCAATATGCTGTCATATAAATAAGGCCATGCCACTGGTACAGATGTAGGATCTTCCTTTGAGCCAGGTTGCTACAGCAGGAAGATAATCCTGCAGCAACAGGAAATGTGAATTCTTATGTGGATTATAATTGACAGACATTTTTGTAGGGGTTGATCCAGTTTTCATTTTAAAGTGGAAATGACAAACCTCAGAAGCATTTTTAAACCTTACTTTAAAGTTCTCCTGCAACAGGGTGATCAAATTAAGATCCGACACCTGTAGTAGTCAGATGTGTATGGCTAGTAGGTATCATGTAGGGACGTTCACCAGCCTTGAGACATGAAGTGGTGTGAACCTTGGCCTGTCCTAGTCTGCCTGATTGACTGACTCTACCCCACTGAGACGGTCTCACTGTGTGCGTGTGCGTGTGCGTGCGCGTGTGCGTGCGCGTGTGTGTGTGTGTGCGTGTGCGTGTGCGTGTGTGTGTGTGTGTGTGTGTACACTGCCCTCTTTTTTAATGACTTTGATGTTTTCGTGAGTTCCTTGCTCATATATGATTTAGAGACCATTTTTAGTTGTTGTTATATTTCACATTCCTCTGATTCAATCCCCCGACTGTTCTGCTGAAGATCTAACTGTAGTAAATGAATGTTAAGTCTGACACCCACTCACCTTTCCCTCCCTCCCTCCCTCCCTCCCTCCCTCCCTCTGAGATCCCAGATTAAGTCCTTCCCTGATACAGACATTTCCCTGAAAACTCACCCCCTGATCTGTCCATCATAACTCTCCTCTAGACACTCTCTCCCTCTCTCTCCCTCGTTATCTCTCCTCTATTTCTCTCTCTGTATCTTATTACTTTACTAAGCTGCGGAGATTGTGTGAGGAGAGGTGTGAGTGTGTGATACTGTAGAGACACTGTCGTGCTGCAATACAGAGCTCTGTCCACTATTGTCTGGCCTTATGCCAACTACTACCAGCACTGCAGTATCCTTCTGATGATATATGACTCAATGACATCTCTCTCTCTCTATATATATATATATATATCAGAGATCTCTCTCTCTCTCTCTCTCTCTCTCTCTCTCTCTCTCTCTCTCTCTCTCTCTCTCTCTCTCTCTCAATCTCTCCCCTCTCCCCCTTCTATATTTGTACTTATTTTAATCCACCTCAGCCTTTCCTCCTCTTCTCCTCATTTCCCATTCCCCCTTTCCTTTCCTCTTTTCTCTCCCTCCTCCTCTCCTCCTCTCTACTGCGGTAGATCAGGTAAAGAAGCGATAGAAGATTATTTTCCAGGCGACAAGAGGTTTGAACGACGAAGCTGAGAGAGAGGGGGGCTAATTTAAGCAGTTAGGAAACAGAATATTAATAGAGGGAGTGAGTGAATAGAAGTCCTGGAGAGATGTCAGCTAGAACATTTTACTTCCTACATAGGTCTACATGCTGCATAATGATAATATCATCTCTAGGATGGTTACTTCCTATATAGACCTACATGCTGCATAATGATAATATCATCTCTAGGATGGTTACTTCCTATATAGACCTACATGCTGCATAATGATAATATCATCTCTAGGATGGTTACTTCCTATATAGACCTACATGCTGCATAATGATAATATCATCTCTAGGATGGTTACTTCCTATATAGACCTACATGCTGCATAATGATAATATCATCTCTAGGATGGTTAGTTCCTACTTGCTGCATAATGATAATATCATCTCTAGGATGGTTACTTCCTATATAGACCTACATGCTGCATAATGATAATATCATCTCTAGGATGGTTACTTCCTATATAGACCTACATGCTGCATAATGATAATATCATCTCTAGGATGGTTACTTCCTATATAGACCTACATGCTGCATAATGATAATATCATCTCTAGGATGGTTACTTCCTATATAGACCTACATGCTGCATAATGATAATATCATCTCTAGGATGGTTACTTCCTATATAGACCTACATGCTGCATAATGATAATATCATCTCTAGGATGGTTACTTCCTATATAGACCTACATGCTGCATAATGATAATATCATCTCTAGGATGGTTACTTCCTATATAGACCTACATGCTGCATAATGATAATATCATCTCTGGGACAGTTGCTCTAGTTTTGAATAACATGTATTAGCTACATTGTGGATTAATTTAATCCCATATGAATGAAATAGCTGTTAATATCTTAATCTTCAATACAACTATAATCCACAGTCTTACCAGCCTCCTCTGGCTTCTGTCCTTGAAAGGAAACAGTCCAATTCTGAAGGGAAAAACCTGGTCATTTAATTCATAGTAAGCCTAATGTCATCGAGGTCAAGGTGATTCAAATGTTTTAGTAAAACAGGCTCCTAAAAAGGCTCCTATTCTGATAAGCCACAACTCTAACGACACCCACACCTGTAGATTCCAAGCCTTTAAAGGTGAATATGTAAATTGGCAAAATACAGACACATACCATTGGCCAAGTTATAATGAACAGCACAATTCAATACTCACAGTATTTAACGGGTGTCTTGCTTGTCCTTCATACCTCAGTTTCAGTAATGTTTCATTTCATAATGACTGTGTTGCTAGAAGGCAGCCCTCCTCCTGATGACAGCCACTCTGCTGTAGTGACAGAGCTGTCATAGTGAAAGACTAAGAGTCACTTCATTACGCTCCTTCTCCTCCGCTCTCTGATTTAAAGGCCACACACACGCACACACATGCACACACACGCACACACACACACCAGGAGAGCTGAAATCCCATCATCCTTCACTGTCATCCTGGCATTCTGGCATTCATCATCATTACCATAATATTCCCATTCCCATGATGCCTTTCTCCTACTACATCATCGTTCTCTATCTTCCTCTCTCTCTCCTTCTTCCTGCCCCTCTCTCTCCTTCTTCTCCCTCTTCCTGTGTCTGTCTCCCTAACTCCCCGGGGGGATGACTACTCCATTAAATTAATGAGTAATTCTGATGAAGTCCCTTCAGACTCCTGAGCAGGAGCTTATAAAGGTAGCTGAACATGGGGACCGATAAGTTGTCCCCTCCTCATGCCTGAAGTACCAGCACTAGGTCACCCCCTGGTGGACACATCTGGAACTGACCGGATTTTCAATAGCCAGGAGAGGGCAGTAACACTTTACAAATAATTTTGAGAGAGAGAGAGAGAGAGAGAGAGAGAGAGAGAGAGAGAGAGATGTTTTATATTTTTTATATTTCTCTCCATCCCTCCGATTGGTTAGAAGTTTCCAGGTAGTTTTTTTCAGACCTTTCTCTACTATAAAACTAATGGAAAGTGCTGAAGCTTTTCTTTAGAAGTGGAGCCTCTCCAAACTGACAGGACTACACAACAGACCCAGGAGAGACAACACACAGTTCTGGGATTACTTCTTGAGGAATTTTCTCATCGAAAACTAACACTAACTTCACACAGTATTTGGCTATCATTTTCTTCTGTTTTACAGTTTTCACCAGGGTTTGTACAACACAGGACTATTTTGAAATCATAACAATTCCTTTCACAATAGTCCCACAGGCGTTGTGAGCCTGGCAAGCGAGGCTACTTTCACACAAGCTTCAAACTATCTTTAAAGTATCATCAGTTGTTTTTGGACTATTTGGGCTGTGGACTGTCCAATTCACCGTCTTGAGTCACTCTGACTGCCTGGACCATTTTACGATTTTCTAAACAGTTTTCGGAGACTATTCTATCCTAGGACTACCCTACCTCTCATTGCCATGGCGAACAGCTGTCTCCAGCTCAGCGGTTTTGTGATGAGTTGTATCGGCTGGGTCGGGATCCTTATCGCCACGGCCACCAACGACTGGGTAGTGACATGTAAATACGGCATGAACACCTGCAAGAAGATGGACGAGTTAGGAGCCAAGGGCCTGTGGGCTGAATGTGTCATTTCAACCGCCCTCTATCACTGTATATCACTGACACAGATATTGGACCTACCGGGTAACAGAACATTACTCTACTGTATAATACTATACTCTACTGTAATATACTGTACAGTAATACATAATAATACTATATTAAAGGTAATAGAACATTACTCTACTGTATAATACTATACTCTACTGTAATATACTATACAGTAATACATAATAATACTATATTAAAGGTAATAGCACATTACTCTACTGTATAATACTATACTCTACTGTAATATACTATACAGTAATACATAATAATACTATATTAAAGGTAATAGAACATTACTATATAATACTATACTACATTCTACTATACTCAAATATACTCAAATATATTATACTATATTATACTATGTTGTACTACAATATACTATGCTCTACTATACGCCACTATACTATACTCCACTATACTATGCTATAAAATGCCACACTCTACAAAAGTACACTATACTATACTACATTATACTATGCCCTAATATAGCTCAATATACCATACTCTATTATACTATACTCTACTAAATATTACTATACTCCACTATACTATACTCCACTATACTATACTCTAATATACTCCGCTATCGTATAGTATATTATACTACACTCTACTATACACCACTATACTCTACTCTACTATAGATAGATGATACTACTATATTGAGGTTAATAAATAAGAAATAACAGGGCTGTGCAGACGTCTCTGCGTCTCTGTGGCTGTGGACTCTGACCAAGAGGTTATGATATATCGGGAATGTTTCACAGCTAAAGGGTGTTGTTTGTCCCGAGCCTAAACCGATAGTCTACAACAGCTAGTCTCAAACTCAAGGCCTGGATATCTTTCCTATTGGAATCAACCAAGATTACTATGGCACATTTCAGGCCATACCATTTATCTCTCTGTCTCTGTGTGTCTGTGTACAGCATACATCCAGACGTCGAGGGCATTGATGATAACTGGATCCCTCCTGGGGCTGCCTGCAGTGGGGATGGTCCTAACAGCCACGCCCTGCATCTCTCTGGGTGATGAGCCTCAGTCAGCCAAGAACAAACGATCCCTACTTGGGGGAGTTCTCATACTGCTAGTGGGTAAGTCTGGACACACACACACACAAACACACACACACACGGGCACACACAGACAGACAGACAGACAGACAGACACACAAACACGCACACACAAACACACACACACGTACAGACAGACATACACTTGAGCACAGAGACAGATGTTTGCACACACATTACAACATATGGTCATACTTATGTCAACCCCAGTTCCAGCCCCTGCCCCTGGTCTAACCTTGACCCTTAACCCTTAACCCCTTAACCCCCCCATCCTCCCTCCCTCTCACCCCTCCCAGCCCTCCCTTTAACCCCTCCCAGCCATCCATCTCTCCCCAGACACACACCCACACATGCACATACACAATTCCCTACAGTTCAACCCATCCCCCAGACCACCATTCCTCCCCTCCCACCTCGTCCACACCCTGTTCCCTCCTGCTGGAAAATATTTTCCCATTTGTTGTTTGACACAATATAAAATGTGTTTGATCTGCTTTTCACTGTCCAGTTTTCCAACACCCTGTTCCACATGATGTCCATCGTGTGTGTGTGTGTGTGTGTGTGTGTGTGTGTGTGTGTGTGTGTGTGTGTGTGTGTGTGTGTGAGAGGATGTCAGTTAGCTTTGCGTTAGCATTCCTGTCACAGTGCTAAAGCTGCTAATATCACCTCCCATCACACAACTAGTTAAAGAGCAGGGGGGGAAAGGCGGGGAGGATGAGGGAGAGGAAGGTGGAAAAGAGGGGATAGAACCGATGTCGTATACACTACTATAAGTACTATATTTACCTAAAAATTATACTGTATACTGTACAAAAATATAAACACAACATGTAAAGTGTTGGTCCCATGTTTCATGAGCTGAAATTTATGAGCCCTGCAATGCTCAAACGTACAAAAAGCTTAGTTCTCTAATATTTCGTACACAAATCTGTTTACATCCCTGTTAGTGAGCATTTCTCATTTGCCAAGATAATCCGTCCAGCTGACAGGTGTGGCGTGTCAAGAAGCTGATTAAACAGCATGCTCATTATAGAGCTGCACCTTGTGCTGGAGACAATAAAAGGCCACTCTAAAATGTGCCGTTTTGTCATACATAACAATGCCACAGATGTCTCAAGTTGTGAGGGAGCGTGCAATTGGCACCGCTGACTGCAGGAATGTCCACCACTGTTGCCAGAGAATTGAATGTTCATGTCTCTACCATATAAGCCGCCTCCAACGTTGCTTTATAAAATTTGTCAGTACATCCAACCGGCCTCCACATCCGTCTTCTTCACCCGTGGGATCGTCTGAGACCAGCCTCCCGGACAGCTGATGAAACGGAGGAGTATTTACGTTTGTAATAAAGCCCTTTTGTGTGGAAAAACTCATTTTGATTGGCTGCCCCCTGGCTCCCAAGGCTGCGCCCCTGCCCAGTCATGTGAAATCCATAGATTAAGGTCTAATTTATTTATTTAAATTGACTGATTTCCTTATGTGAACTGTAACTGAGTAAAATGGTTGCATGTTGCGTTTGTATTTGTGTTCAGTATACGTGCGTGTTTATAATCAAATCAAAATCGAATTGTATATGTCACATGCGCCGTGAAATTCTGACTTCCGTGAAATTACCGTGAAAATCTGACTTCACAAGCCCCTAACCAACCAAGCAGAGTTAAAAAGGACAAAAAAAAGTAGAACCTTCTTTTTGTATTAAATGTGGGCGTTAATCTAAATATTTCTCTCTCCTTCCTGTATAGCTCTCTGTGGGGGGGTGTCCACAGTATGGTTTCCTATCGGAGCCCACCAGGACCAGGGACTCATGTCGTTTGGGTTCAGCCTGTACGCTGGCTGGGTGGGCACGGCCTTCTGTCTCCTGGGAGGGGCCATGATCACCTGCTGTTCCACTGAACCGTCCCAACACTACAATCACCATGACAACGACAGGTTCTACTACTCCAAAGGACAGGGGCCTGGCAACCCTGTTCCACCCTCCACTAACCATGCCAAGAGTGCCCATGTTTAGACACACATGAAGTACATACGTGCACACACACACACACACACACACACACAGACACACACCAGTGTTGTGTAATGCAGAGCGACGTCTAACCTGGTGCCTGAAGAGAAACCAAGGGGTCCTGATCGGGACAACCCTGCTCTGATGAAGGACTAATTTTCATCTCTTTGTTATACAATGAAGGCTAGGGTTAGGGTTCTTTGTTTTACAATGAAGGCTAGGGTTAGGGTTAGGGTTATTTGTTCTACAATGAAGGCTAGGGTTAGGGTTCTTTATTTTACAATGAAGGCTAGGGTTAGGGTTCTTTGTTCTACAATGAAGGCTAGGGTTAGGATTAGGGTTCTTTATTTTACAATGAAGGCTAAGGTTAGGGTTCTTTATTTTACAATGAAGGCTAGGGTTAGGATTAGGGTTCTTTATTTTACAATGAAGGCTAGGGTTAGGGTTAGGGTTCTTTATTTTACAATGAAGGCTAAGGTTAGGGTTCTTTATTTCACAATGAAGGCTAATGTTAGGGTTAGGGTTCTTTGTTTTACAATGAAGGCTAGGGTTAGGGTTAGGGTTCTTTATTTTACAATGAAGGCTAAGGTTAGGGTTCTTTATTTCACAATGAAGGCTAATGTTAGGGTTAGGGTTCTTTGTTTTACAGTGAAGGCTAGGGTTAGGGTTATGGTTCTTTATTTTACAATGAAGGCTAAGGTTAGGGTTCTTTATTTCACAATGAAGGCTAATGTTAGGGTTAGGGTTCTTTGTTTTACAATGAAGGCTAGGGTTAGGTTTACGGTTAGGGTTCTTTATTTTACAATGAAGGCTAAGGTTAGGGTTCTTTATTTTACAATGAAGACTAGGGTTAGGGTTCTTTGTTTTACAATGAAGGCTAGGGTTAGGGTTAGGGTTCTTTATTTTACAGTGAAGGCTAGGGTTAGGGTTAGGGTACTTTATTTTACAATGAAGGCTAAGGTTAGGGTTCTTTATTTCACAATGAAGGCTAATGTTAGGGTTAGGGTTCTTTGTTTTACAATGAAGGCTAGGGTTAGGGTTCTTTATTTTACAATGAAGGCTAGGGTTAGGGTTAGGGTACTTTATTTTACAATGAAGGCTAAGGTTAGGGTTCTTTATTTCACAATGAAGGCTAATGTTAGGGTTAGGGTTCTTTGTTTTACAATGAAGGCTAGGGTTAGGGTCAGGGTTCTTTATTTTACAATGAAGGCTAGGGTTAGGGTACTTTATTTTACAATGAAGGCTAAGGTTAGGGTTCTTTATTTCACAATGAAGGCTAATGTTAGAGTTAGGGTTCTTTGTTTTACAATGAAGGCTAGGGTTAGGTTTACGGTTAGGGTTCTTTATTTTACAATGAAGGCTAAGGTTAGGGTTCTTTATTTTACAATGAAGACTAGGGTTAGGGTTCTTTGTTTTACAATGAAGGCTAGGGTTAGGTTTACGGTTAGGGTTCTTTATTTTACAATGAAGGCTAGGGTTAGGGTTAGGGTTCTTTATTTTACAATGAAGGCTAGGGTTAGGGTTACGGTTAGGGTTCTTTGTTTTACAATGAAGGCTAGGGTTAGGGTTAGGGTTCTTTATTTTACAATGAAGGCTAGGGTTAGGGTTACGGTTAGGGTTCTTTGTTTTACAATGAAGGCTAGGGTTAGGGTTAGGGTTCTTTATTTTACAGTGAAGGCTAGGGTTAGGGTTAGGGTACTTTATTTTACAATGAAGGCTAAGGTTAGGGTTCTTTATTTCACAATGAAGGCTAATGTTAGGGTTAGGGTTCTTTGTTTTACAATGAAGGCTAGGGTTAGGGTTAGGGTTCTTTATTTTACAATGAAGGCTAAGGTTAGGGTTCTTTATTTTACAATGAAGGCTAGGGTTAGGGTCAGGGTTCTTTGTTTTACAATGAAGGCTAGGGTTAGGTTTACGGTTAGGGTTCTTTATTTTACAATGAAGGCTAAGGTTAGGGTTCATTATTTTTAAATGAAGGCTAGGGTTAGGGTTCTTTATTTTACAATGAAGACTAGGGTTAGGGTTCTTTGTTTTACAATGAAGGCTAGGGTTAGGTTTACGGTTCTTTGTTTTACAATGAGGGCTAGGGTTAGGGTTAGGATTAAGGTTTTTAGTTTTACAATGAAGGCTAAGGTTAGGGTTAGGGTTCTTTGTTTTACAATGAAGGCTAGGGTTAGGGTTAGGGTTCTTTGTTTTACAATGAAGGCTAGGGTTAGGGTTCTTTGTTTTACAATGAAGGCTAGGGTTAGGGTTCTTTGTTTTACAATGAAGGCTAGGGTTAGGGTTCTTTGTTTTAAAATGAAGGTTAGGGTTCTTTGTTTTCTACAATGAAGGCTAGGGGTAGGGTTCTTTGTTTTACAATGAAGGTTAGGGTTCTTTGTTCTACAATGAAGGCTAAGGTTAGGGTTCTTTGTTCTACAATGAAGGCTAGGGTTAGGGTTCTTTGTTCTACAATGAAGGCTAGGGTTAGGGTTCTTTGTTCTACAATGAAGGCTAAGGTTAGGGTTCTTTGTTCTACAATGAAGGCTAGGGTTAGGATTAGGGTTCTTTGTTTTACAATGAAGGCTAGGGTTAGGATTAGGGTTCTTTGTTTTACAATGAAGGCTATGATTAGGATTAGGGTTCTTTGTTCTACAATGAAGGCCAAGGTTAGGGTTCCTTGTTCTACAATGAAGGCTAAGGTTAGGGTTCTTTGTTTTACAATGAAGGCTAGGGTTAGGGTTAGGGTTCTTTATTTTACAGTGAAGGCTAGGGTTAGGGTACTTTATTTTACAATGAAGGCTAAGGTTAGGGTTCTTTATTTCACAATGAAGGCTAATGTTAGGGTTAGGGTTCTTTGTTTTACAATGAAGGCTAGGGTTAGGGTTAGGGTTCTTTATTTTACAATGAAGGCTAAGGTTAGGGTTCTTTATTTTACAATGAAGGCTAGGGTTAGGGTCAGGGTTCTTTGTTTTACAATGAAGGCTAGGGTTAGGTTTACGGTTAGGGTTCTTTATTTTACAATGAAGGCTAAGGTTAGGGTTCATTATTTTTAAATGAAGGCTAGGGTTAGGGTTCTTTATTTTACAATGAAGACTAGGGTTAGGGTTCTTTGTTTTACAATGAAGGCTAGGGTTAGGTTTACGGTTCTTTGTTTTACAATGAGGGCTAGGGTTAGGGTTAGGATTAAGGTTTTTAGTTTTACAATGAAGGCTAAGGTTAGGGTTAGGGTTCTTTGTTTTACAATGAAGGCTAGGGTTAGGGTTAGGGTTCTTTGTTTTACAATGAAGGCTAGGGTTAGGGTTCTTTGTTTTACAATGAAGGCTAGGGTTAGGGTTCTTTGTTTTACAATGAAGGCTAGGGTTAGGGTTCTTTGTTTTAAAATGAAGGTTAGGGTTCTTTGTTTTCTACAATGAAGGCTAGGGGTAGGGTTCTTTGTTTTACAATGAAGGTTAGGGTTCTTTGTTCTACAATGAAGGCTAAGGTTAGGGTTCTTTGTTCTACAATGAAGGCTAGGGTTAGGGTTCTTTGTTCTACAATGAAGGCTAGGGTTAGGGTTCTTTGTTCTACAATGAAGGCTAAGGTTAGGGTTCTTTGTTCTACAATGAAGGCTAGGGTTAGGATTAGGGTTCTTTGTTTTACAATGAAGGCTAGGGTTAGGATTAGGGTTCTTTGTTTTACAATGAAGGCTATGATTAGGATTAGGGTTCTTTGTTCTACAATGAAGGCCAAGGTTAGGGTTCCTTGTTCTACAATGAAGGCTAAGGTTAGGGTTATTTGTTCTACAATGAAGGCTAGGGTTAGGATTAGGGTTCTTTGTTCTACTGTGAAGGATAACTGTGGATGGAAAGTACTGTGCACCTGTCAGTGCATTTTATAGAAAATATAGTGTACCTTTTTTAATAAAGACTGTCTTGATTTTTAGTGTTTTGATAAATACCATGTATTGAATGTTTCTTGTTGTTGATTATACATTGATCATTATGTGGGTACCTACCTGTGTTCCAACAGTACTGTGGTAAGGAAATGTATTATTATATAGTTTCATTATACGATGACAAACCGATGAAATTGCAATATAGCCATTCTCTCAAACACTGCCAAGTCAGTTTCTTCAGCCTGATGGAACGGTTAGTGATAGGGTTGGCCTAACAATCTGGCCATCCGGAATCACAACAACACGCTGACTTCTTCCCCATGGAAGCGCGCACATCGTTTTTCGTGACGTTGTCAGCTAATCCATTTATACTGTATGCAGCGTTGACCGTGAATGCAGTCTCTGCTAACGCAGGAATATTACCTTTACATTTCTAACGCGCTATAGCGCAGACCTTTAGTGCTCGAGCCCCTAGAGGGCTTGAGTGGCCGTAATGAACAAATTATGTTTTGACAAAGAGAACTACAACTAAAATTGTTAAGATAACATGATTCATTTCCTGTTTGATCCACATCTGTAGCAGAGGATGTGTACTGTTTCTATGTCTCCAGGTTTCATATCTCTGGCAACATGGTCCCTCCCTTTTTCACGTCTAGACCTCTGCATCTCTAATGACACCCTACCCTATATAGTGCACTACAAAGGACAGATGGGGGTAAACACGACATTGTATGTGTCTCTGGCCAGTAGTAACGCAGCACACTGGGGTGTCATTTCAGATGTGTTTGTTCATATGTGGTCTATACACCAGAGTAACACTCCCTCTCTGTAGTTCTAGCAATACATCTTTGTTTAAACACAGACACGTTTGTGTTTATCTTGGTTAATGTATTGTGCTATGTTGTGCTATCCCAGTGTTTTTGTTCGATTTTCTGTAATAAATAAAAATGTCATTTGGTTAATACTAATAATAATAATGACAAAGTCCCAATGTTTTTCATGTCAAGTTAAATGACTAGCTAACTGCCCCAACACACACACACACACACACACACACACACACACACACACACACACACACACACACACACACACACACACACACACACACACACACAGGAATCATCTACTCTCTCTCCGTCTCCAGCCATGTTTCCCTAACTGTAGCAAAATAAACACTGACATCAGAGGTATTATCACTGGTCCTCTGGTTCAATCTGATCCAAAAACACAGGAAGTGTAGCACTGATGTACTGATGTAATCAGTAATCCTAGTCTGTGTTCCCGGAAGCACATCTGGCCTTGTGAACTGTCTGTTCTTTAACCAGGACACAGACGTGTGTATTTGTGTGTGTGTGTGTGTGTTCACCTAGGGCATTGTTATAAAGTGTGTTATCAGTGGTGTGACTCTGACCTTGTCCTGGTTAGCTCAGCACAGAAGGCTCTGTTCCCTGCAATACACTGATACACACTGTCCTATCATATCCTCCTCTATGTAGCAGTGTGTGTGTATGTGTGTGTGTGTGTGTGTGTGTGTGTGTGTGTGTGTGTGTGTGTGTGTGTGTGTGTGTGTGTGTGTTCATGACAAAAACAGAGCCAGTCCGGATCATATTTGCAATAAATAATGTTTAATTGTTGCATGGAGGCGATATCGACAACTCAGATTAAACAAGTGCACTCAGGAGCAGAAACACACACTGCATTCAAAATGGCACCCTATTCCCTTTACAGTGCACTACTTTTGGCCAGAGTCCTGATAGGGTGTCATTTCAGATGAAGTCAAAAACAATAACAGAAAACCCCAAATACATCAGAACATTTTACAACTCAGATAGCAAAAATATGCAGAAGAAAAACAAATATCTAGTCAGCAAACAGAAGCCAGTCTCAACATCCCACAAAGACAGCCAGCCACAGCAGGAGAGAGATAGAGGCAGGAATTCAATCGCAGTGCATTTCATTGACCGATTGAGTAAACCAGCAATTTAACCAATGTGGATAGCTGGTGTTAATTTAAATCACCCGTCCCTAAATGGGCTTTAGGAAGCTGTTAGGAAGATTGTTGACGTTCTGTGCGGTTCAAACCGGAATGCATTATGATTGAATACCAGGAAGTGGACAGAGACATGGCACACCTTCTCCCGAGACAAAATGAACAAACAAACAGCACCTCAGACTTTAAAAGCAACAGTGGCAACTTTTTCTTTAGTGTTGTAATAAAATAGTGTTTATTGTTTTTTAATGTTTTTATAACCTTCTAATTTGGCTAATTTAGACTGTAATAAATGTTATAAGATCGTTAAAAGAAAATAACCTTAACCGACTAGATATAGAAGTAGTTAAAAATATAAGCTTTTACCGTTTCCTCCCAAGCTGAGCTCTGATTGGGTGAAATACAAGAAGTGAAAGTGGATAAACCTCACCCACTTACTGTGGAGGCCCACCATTGGAGGACCTGGGTAGTGTGGTTAGGGATAGTTGTGGGCGTGACCCAGCAGTAGAAAAATACTCCTATTTTTGTTTGATCGTTTTTCCTCATGTTTTTGTGTCAATGCTGTTGGATGTAACTGTATGTATTTACTCTAGCTAGTGAATGTAACTGTGTGTATTTACTCTAGCTAGTGAATGTAACTGAATGTATTTACTCTAGCTAGTGAATGTAACTGTATGTATTTACTCTAGCTAGTGAATGTAACTGTGTGTATTTACTCTAGCTAGTGAATGTAACTGTGTGTATTTACTCTAGCTAGTGAATGTAACTGTGTGTATTTACTCTAGCTAGTGAATGTAACTGTGTGTATTTACTCTAGCTAGTGAATGTAACTGTGTGTATTTACTCTAGCTAGTGAATGTAACTGTGTGTATTTACTCTAGCTAGTGAATGTAACTGTGTGTATTTACTCTAGCTAGTGAATGTAACTGTGTGTATTTACTCTAGCTAGTGAATGTAACTGTATGTATTTACTCTAGCTAGTGAATGTAACTGTATGTATTTACTCTAGCTAGTGAATGTAACTGTGTGTATTTACTCTAGCTAGTGAATGTAACTGTGTGTATTTACTCTAGCTAGTGAATGTAACTGTGTGTATTTACTCTACCTAGTGAATGTAACTGTGTGTATTTACTCTAGCTAGTGAATGTAACTGTGTGTATTTACTCTAGCTAGTGAATGTAACTGTGTGTATTTACTCTAGCTAGTGAATGTAACTGAGTGTATTTACTCTAGCTAGTGAATGTAACTGTGTGTATTTACTCTAGCTAGTGAATGTAACTGTGTGTATTTACTCTAGCTAGTGAATGTAACTGAATGTATTTACTCTAGCTAGTGAATGTAACTGTGTGTATTTACTCTAGCTAGTGAATGTAACTGTGTGTATTTACTCTAGCTAGTGAATGTAACTGTGTGTATTTACTCTAGCTAGTGAATGTAACTGTGTGTATTTACTCTAGTTAGTGAATGTAACTGTGTGTATTTACTCTAGCTAGTGAATGTAACTGTGTGTATTTACTCTAGCTAGTGAATAGTTCTCGAGCTAGTTCTCTACAAAGTTAACAAATGTTGTGGACTTTGGCTTGCTTTGTAAACACAGGGGGTGGAGTTAGTGGTGGTGAGGGGTGGAGATGAAACCAAAGAACCACCACCTACTAAATTTGCTACATATCATACCCCAGTTCCAGATTGACCAGTCCCCTTCACCCTATAGTTTCCCTTATCAGGGGTCAGGGGTCAGCTTGGAGTGGGTGTTGTTAGTTCTATAATGTCTCTTAGCCGTCGGTCACCACATGCAAATACAACATCTACATCCATGCTATACACATTAGCATGCTATCACATTCACCAGCCAGCCACATTACATAGCCACAGGCATGGAACACACACACACACACACACGCTCGCACACACACACATACGCGCGTGCACACGCTCACACACACAGAGACATAATATTTACAGTACAACTAAGGAGCACAGAGTACCTACTGAAGCCCTTCTGGTTTTGGGTTCAGCTGAACTGTGTGTGTGTGTGTGTGTGTGTGTGTGTGTGTGTGTGTGTGTGTGTGTGTGTGTGTGTGTGTGTGTGTGTGTTTGTGTGTGTGTGTGTGTGTGTTTCACTGGACAACACAAGCGAGCCCACCCCTGAAGAGCAGAGAGAACCCTGGGTAGTGTGGTTAGGGATAGAGGTTAGCGGTTAGGGGTTGTGGAGAGTAGGAGGGGTCGCGTGGCATCTTTAGTTTAGTGCATTTGAGTAAGGCTTCCCCAAGGGGGTGGAGACCATAGAATTAGAGGGTTCTATGTGACTAAACACTCAGAGATATTTGTCTGATGTGAGAGCAATTCTCATCTCGTCTTCTTTCTAATATAGTAATATAGTTCATTTGGAGATTTAGCACACCTGTAGGCAGAGCAGAGCAGGGTGGCGTCCATAACTCTGTTTAGAACAAATCTGTCATTTAGAACCTTTCCATTCTGAGCTCTAGTAACGCAGCAACAGGGGCTTGTGGGGGGTGGGATGGGGGGGGGGGTTCATAGAGAGTAGGATGGAGCAAAATAAGTCACAAACACACTCCACTGGTCAGACCCTGAAGGGGACATAGATACAAGGTGTAAAAGCGTACACACACACGCACACATGCACACACACAGCCAAAATAAAAACACACACACGCATGCACACACAGATGAAGGCACTATTGCAAGCAAAGTCCAATTACAATGTGACACATAAAAACCCATCAGCCCCCCTCCTTCCCAGATAGAGACTGGAGAGGCGGGTGTGTGTCTAAGTGTGTCTGTGTGTGTGTGTGTGTGTGTAGCTAGTCTCTGTGAGATGAGAGAAGCAGCAGAGACACCTGCACCAGTGACAGGAAATGACCTCGGATCAGCGCTCTGACAACTTCCTGTGAGTGTGGTGAACCAGGAAATGCTGACTCGTCGCTCCCAGTCTGTCATCACTCTGGACTGTCTATAGTGAGAGGAAAATACCTTCACTGTATGCCCATCACCAAATCAACCCCAAGACCCCGCCCACTGTTTCTGATTGGTAGTCTACAGCTTTCCTCCATAGGATCATCCTTCCTTTGTAACTCAATGAAAAAATTATGTTTTTAAATAAGTAACAAGGGACCCACACAAACATTCACACACACACACACACACACACACACACACACACACACACACACACACACACACACACACACACACACACACACACACAACACACACACACACCCGGCAGGCAGGCAGGCAGCCGGCAGAAGGCAGTACATTCAGGTG
>NC_143039.1:25452500-25477500 GCF_057628025.1 Oncorhynchus mykiss
AGGTCCGAGATACTGTTGTGAAGAAGTTTAAAGCCGGATTTGGATACAAAAAGATTTCCCAAGCTTTAAACATCCCAAGGAGCACTGTGCAAGCGATAATATTGAAATGGAAGGAGTATCAGACCACTGCAAATCTACCAAGACCTGGCCGTCCCTCTAAACTTTCAGCTCATACAAGGAGAAGACTGATCAGAGATGCAGCCAAGAGGCCCATGATCACTCTGGATGAACTGCAGAGATCTACAGTTGAGGTGGGAGACTCTGTCCATAGGACAACAATCAGTCATATATTGCACAAATCTGGCCTTTATGGAAGAGTGGCAAGAAGAAAGCCATTTCTTAAAGATATCCATAAAAAGTGTTGTTTAAAGTTTGCCACAAGCCACCTGGGAGACACACCAAACATGTGGAAGAAGGTGCTCTGGTCAGATGAAACCAAAATTGAACTTTTTGGCAACAATGCAAAACGTTATGTTTGGCGTAAAAGCAACACAGCTGAACACACCATCCCCACTGTCAAACATGGTGGTGGCAGCATCATGGTTTGGGCCTGCTTTTCTTCAGCAGGGACAGGGAAGATGGTTAAAATTGATGGGAAGATGGATGGAGCCAAATACAGGACCATTCTGGAAGAAAACCTGATGGAGTCTGCAAAAGACCTGAGACTGGGACGGAGATTTGTCTTCCAACAAGACAATGATCCAAAACATAAAGCAAAATCTACAATGGAATGGTTCAAAAATAAACATATCCAGGTGTTAGAATGGCCAAGTCAAAGTCCAGACCTGAATCCAATCGAGAATCTGTGGAAAGAACTGAAAACTGCTGTTCACAAATGCTCTCCATCCAACCTCACTGAGCTCGAGCTGTTTTGCAAGGAGGAATGGGAAAAAATGTCAGTCTCTCGATGTGCAAAACTGATAGAGACATACCCCAAGCGACTTACAGCTGTAATCGCAGCAAAAGGTGTCGCTACAAAGTATTAACTTAAGGGGGCTGAATAATTTTGCACGCCCAATTTTTCAGTTTTTGATTTGTTAAAAAAGTTTGAAATATCCAATAAATGTCGTTCCACTTCGTGATTGTGTCCCACTTGTTGTTGATTCTTCACAAAAAAATACAGTTTTATATCTTTATGTTTGAAGCCTGAAATGTGGCAAAAGGTCGTAAAGTTCAAGGGGGCCGAATACTTTCGCAAGGCACTGTATACACGTCTGTTTGTGTGTCTCACCCCTGACCACCCGAAGGGTAAGAACCTTCCATCGTCCCAGTTGTGTCCGTTAACGAAGAAGAGTCCGGCCACCATCATGAAGACCCACACCATCAGGTTGATCACATTCAACACATTATTAAACCCTACTGAGTTCTTCACCCCCAGGGCCACGATCACTGTCACTATCACTGCTATCAGCAGGGCCAGAAGGTCTGGGTACGACTGCTCTCCTTTACCTAGAGGGGAGTGGAGGGAGAGGAGGAGGGAGGGAGGGAGGGAAAGAGTGAGGGGGAGCAGAGGGGAGAGGAAGGGAGAGAGGGAGGGGAGGAGGGAGGGACGGAGAGAGCGAGTTGGAGCAAAGGGGAGAACGAGGGAGAGAGGGATGGGGAGAGGGAGAGGGAGGGAGGGGGAGCAGAGGGCGAGGGATGCAAAGAAGTAGTTGAGGGAGGGAGGGAGGGAGGGAGATACACACCACACCGGGAGGTAAACATACATTTTTTATTTAACCTTTATTTAACCAGGAAAAGCCCATTCAGACCCAGAGACTCCTTTTCAAGGGAGACCTGGCCAAGAAGGCAGCAACAATCAATACATTACATGATTAAAACATACAACAATACAATACAATACAACAACATGATCCAGATTTAAAATAAGCATTTACACTCCTCTGTAACAGAGTCTCCCATAAAAAATGTAAATGAATTCAGTGGCACTAACATATCTAGATGAAGCATGGATTGTAGACTGGAACCCTGGGGCACATATTCATCTCAAGAAAGATAGACTTGTGATTGTCAGTACATACATATTGTGTTCTACCAGAAAGATAGTTCCTAAACCAATTTACTGCCCCTTCACTGAGACCAATGTTACTGAGTCTAGCTAGCAACATGGTCAACTGAATCAAATGCCTTTGATATATCAATAAACAGAGCAGCACAATGCTGCATTTTATCAAGTGCATTTATGAGGCAATTTGCCACTTCTATAGCTGCATTTGTAGTGCTGTGCCCCAATCTAAAGCCAGACTGAACCCCTCTTAGGGCTGTTACGGTGACCGTATTACCGCCACACCGGCGGTCACGAGTCATGAAGGCAGTCAAATTCCACATGACTGTTTAGTCAGGGTAATTAGGCTTCTCCAAGCTCTGATGCTGCTGTTCTTCAGTAGCCTACCAAACTTGCTAACTGCCTAGTACTCAGCACTCTATTGTCCCTCTAATCACTCTGACATTAATGTAAATGTATTCGAAAATCTAATCAAACACTTCATGAGAGGTCATGTTGCATTTCTATAGGCTATGCAATTGTGTGAGAAAACAGAGGGATGGCTTCTATTAAAAAGAGGAGGATCCCATCAGCTTTCTATAGGCTAGGCCTACTATATTTATTTCTCAACTTTCCTAATATTAAGCACATTGCTTCTCTTTACAACAGGAGTATAGCCTACCTGGCTGGCATGAA
Source organism: Oncorhynchus mykiss (assembly GCF_057628025.1). Classification (NCBI taxonomy): domain Eukaryota; kingdom Metazoa; phylum Chordata; class Actinopteri; order Salmoniformes; family Salmonidae; genus Oncorhynchus; species Oncorhynchus mykiss. Next base: position 25,455,181 of record NC_143039.1, read on the forward strand.
AATAAACCACGGCGTCCTCCATTCACTATATAAGTGCATATTTGACATATATTTTTTTCCCGCTGCCCCTGTTTCGATACAGGTGCATGATAATGGTCCATTCTAAAGCAAAACAAATGTCACACATATATTATTTAGTATATGTAAAGACAATATTAAATCAAGAAAAGTCTGATGGGTGGCAAAATTAGCCTATCACTTGTGAATTATATATAGTTGAAGTCGGAAGTTAACATACACCTTAGCCAAATACATTTAAACTTTCACAATTCCTGACATTTAATCCGAGTAAGAATTCCATGTTTTAGGTCAGTTAGGATCACCAATTTATTTTAAGAATGTGAAATGTCAGAATGATAGTAGAGAGAATGATTTATTTCAGCTTTTATTTCTTTCATCACATTCCCAGTGGGTCAGAAGTTTACATGCACTCAATTACTATTTGGTAGCTTTCAATTGTTTAACTTGCGTCAAACGTTTAAGGTAGCCCTCCACAAGCTTCCCACAATAAGTTGGGTGAATTTTGGCCCATTCCTCCTGACAGAGCTGGTGTAACTGAGTCAGGTTTGTAGGCCTCCTTGCTCGCACACGCTTTTTTAGTTCTGCCCACACATTTTCTATAGGAAATTTTCTATAGGATTGAGGTCAGGGCTTTGTGATGGCCACTCTAATATCTTGATTTTGTTGTCCTTCAGCCATTTTGCCACAACTTTAGAAGTATGCTTGGGGTCATTGTCCATTTGGAAGACCCATTTGCAACCAAGCTTTAACTTCCTGACTGATGTCTTGAGATATTGCTTTCATATATCCACATAATTTCATTCCTCAAGACGCCATCTATTTTGTGAAGTGCACCAGTCCCTCCTGCAGCAAAGCTGTTACGGTGCGTGAATGAGGACCCAAAAGCGAACTAACGTAAACAGAGCTTCTTTAATAAGAAAACAAACGTAGGCTCAGATGGACCGGCAGGTTCCGACAGGACAGGACAAGGTTGCAGCAAACATGACGATAGTCTGGTTCAGGCATGAACAACACAAACAAGAATCCGACAAGGACAGGAACAAAAACAGAGAGAGATATAGAGGACTAATCAGAGGGAAAAAAGGGAACAGGTGGGAAAAGGGGTGACGAGGTAGTTAGGAGGAGACAAGGAACAGCTGGGGGAAAAGAGGGGGAGAAAAGGTAACCTAAAACGACCAGCAGGGGGAGACAGGGTGAAGAGAACGGACAGAAACAAGACACAACATGACAATACATGACAGTACCCCCGCACTCACCGAGCGCCTCCTGGCGCACTCGAGGAGGAAACCTGGCGGCAACGGAGGAAATCCTCGATCAGCGCACGGTCCAGCACGTCCCGAGAGGGAACCCAACTCCTCTCCTCAGGACCGTACCCCTCCCAATCTACTAGGTACTGATGACCACGGCCCCGAGGACGCATGTCCAAAATCCTACGGACCCTGTAGATGGGTGCGCCCTCGACAAGGATGGGGGGGGGGGGGGGGAAGACGAGCGGGGGCGCGAAGAACGGGCTTGATACAGGAGACATGGAAGACCGGGTGGACGCGACGAAGGTATCGCGGAAGAAGAAGTCGAACTGCGACAGGATTAATGACCTGAGAAATACGGAACGGATCAATGAACCGCGGGGTCAACTTGCGAGAAGCCGTCTTAAGGGGAAGGTTCTGAGTGGAGAGCCAAACTCTCTGACCGCGACAATATCTAGGACTCTTAGTTCTACGCTTATTAGCAGCCCTCACAGTCTGCGTCCTATAACGGCAAAGTGCAGACCTGACCCTCTTCCAGGTGCGCTCGCAACGTTGGACAAAAGCCTGAGCGGAGGGGACGCTGGACTCTGCGAACTGAGATGAGAACAGCGGAGGCTGGTACCCGAGGCTACTCTGAAAAGGAGATAGCCCGGTCGCAGACGAAGGAAGCGAGTTGTGGGCGTATTCTGCCCAGGGGAGCTGTTCTGACCAAGACGCAGGGTTGCGAAAAGAAAGACTGCGTAAGATGCGACCAATAGTCTGATTGGCCCGTTCTGCTTGACCGTTAGACTGGGGGTGAAAGCCGGAAGAGAGACTGACGGAAGCCCCAATCAAACGGCAAAACTCCCTCCAAAATTGAGACGTGAATTGCGGACCTCTGTCCGAAACGACGTCTGACGGAAGGCCATGAATTCTGAAAACATTCTCGATGATGATTTGTGCCGTCTCTTTAGCAGAAGGAAGCTTAGCAAGGGGAATAAAATGAGCCGCCTTAGAGAACCTGTCGACAACCGTAAGAATAACAGTCTTCCCCGCTGACGAAGGCAGTCCGGTGACAAAATCTAAGGCGATGTGAGACCACGGTCGAGAGGGAATGGGAAGCGGCCTGAGACGGCCGGCAGGAGGGGAGTTACCGGACTTAGTCTGCGCGCAGACCGAACAAGCAGCCACGAAGCGACGCGTGTCATGCTCCCGGGTGGGCCACCAAAAACGCTGGCGAATGGAAGCAAGCGTACCCCGAACGCCAGGGTGGCCGGCTAACTTGGCAGAGTGAGCCCACTGAAGAACGGCCAGACGAGTAGGAACGGGAACGAAAAGAAGGTTCCTAGGACAAGCGCGCGGCGACGGAGTTTGAGTGAGTGCTTGCTTTACCTGCCTCTCAATTCCCCAGACAGTCAACCCGACAACACGCCCCTCAGGGAGAATCCCCTCGGGGTCAGTGGAGGCTACTGAAGAACTGAAGAGACGAGATAAAGCATCAGGCTTGGTGTTCTTAGAGCCCGGACGATAAGAAATCACGAACTCGAAACGAGCGAAAAACAGCGCCCAGCGCGCCTGACGCGCATTAAGTCGTTTGGCAGAACGGATGTACTCAAGGTTCCTATGGTCAGTCCAAACGACAAAAGGAACGGTCGCCCCCTCCAACCACTGTCGCCATTCGCCTAGGGCTAAGCGGATGGCGAGCAGTTCGCGGTTTCCCACATCATAGTTACGTTCCGACGGCGACAGGCGATGAGAAAAATACGCGCAAGGGTGGACCTTGTCGTCAGAGAGGGAGCGCTGAGAAAGAATGGCTCCCACGCCCACCTCTGACGCGTCAACCTCGACAACGAACTGTCTAGTGACGTCAGGTGTAACAAGGATAGGTGCGGATGTAAAACGATTCTTGAGGAGATCAAAAGCTCCCTGGGCGGAAACGGACCACTTAAAGCACGTCTTGACAGAAGTAAGGGCTGTGAGAGGAGCTGCCACCTGACCGAAATTACGGATGAAACGACGATAGAAGTTCGCGAAGCCGAGAAAGCGCTGCAGCTCGACGCGTGACTTAGGGGCGGGCCAATCAATGACAGCTTGGACCTTAGCGGGATCCATCTTAATGCCTTCAGCGGAAATAACAGAACCGAGAAATGTGACGGAGGAGGCATGAAAAGAGCACTTCTCAGCCTTCACAAAAATACAATTCTCTAAAAGGCGCTGGAGGACACGTCGAACGTGCTGAACATGAATCTGGAGTGACGGTGAAAAAATCAGGATGTCGTCAAGGTAAACGAAAACAAAGATGTTCAGCATGTCTCTCAGGACATCATTGACTAATGCCTGAAAGACAGCTGGAGCGTTAGCGAGGCCGAAAGGAAGAACCCGGTATTCAAAGTGCCCTAACGGAGTGTTAAACGCCGTCTTCCACTCGTCCCCCTCCCTGATGCGCACGAGATGGTAAGCGTTACGAAGTTCCAACTTAGTGAAAAACCTGGCTCCCTGCAGGATCTCGAAGGCTGAAGACATAAGAGGAAGCGGATTACGATTCTTCACTGTTATGTCATTCAGCCCTCGATAATCTATGCAGGGGCGCAGGGACCCGTCCTTCTTCTTAACAAAAAAGAACCCCGCTCCGGCGGGAGAGGAGGAGGGGACTATGGTACCGGCGGCAAGAGCTACAGACAAATAATCTTCGAGAGCCTTACGTTCGGGAGCCGACAGAGAGTATAGTCTACCCCGGGGGGGAGTGGTTCCCGGAAGGAGATCAATACTACAATCATACGACCGGTGTGGAGGAAGAGAGGTGGCCCTGGACCGACTGAACACCGTGCGCAGATCCTGATATTCCTCCGGCACCCCTGTCAAATCACCAGGCTCCTCCTGTGAAGAAGAGACAGAGGAAACAGGAGGGATAGCAGACATTAAACATTTCACATGACAAGAGACGTTCCAGGAGAGGATAGAATTACTAGACCAATTAATGGAAGGATTATGACAAACTAGCCAGGGATGGCCCAAAACAACAGGTGTAAAAGGTGAACGAAAAATTAAAAAAGAGATGGTTTCGCTATGATTACCAGAAACAGTGAGGGTTAAAGGTAGCGTCTCACGCTGAATCCTGGGGAGAGGGCTACCATCCAGGGCGAACAAGGCCGTGGACTCCCTTAACTGTCTGAGAGGAATGTCATGTTCCCGAGCCCAGGTCTCGTCCATAAAACAGCCCTCCGCCCCAGAGTCTATTAAGGCACTGCAGGAAGCTGACGAACCAGTCCAGCGTAGATGGACCGACAAGGTAGTGCAGGATCTTGAAGGAGAGACAGGAGTAGTAGCGCTCACCAGTAGCCCTCCGCTTACTGATGAGCTCTGGCTTTTACTGGACATGAAGTGACAAAATGACCAGCAGAACCGCAATAGAGACAGAGGCGGTTGGTGATTCTCCGTTCCCTCTCCTTAGTCGAGATGCGGATACCTCCCAGCTGCATAGGCTCAGCTCCCGAGCCGGCAGAGGAAGATGGTAGTGATGCGGAGAGGGGGGCAACGGAGAACGCGAGCTCCTTTCCACGAGCTCAGTGACGAAGATCAACCCGTCGCTCAATGCGAATAGCGAGTTCAATCAAGGAATCCACGCTGGAAGGAACCTCCCGGGAGAGAATCTCATCCTTTACCTCTGCGCGGAGACCCTCCAGAAAACGAGCGAGCAAAGCCGGCTCGTTCCAGCCACTGGAGGCAGCAAGAGTGCGAAACTCAATAGAGTAGTCTGTTATGGATCGATTACCTTGACATAGGGAAGACAGGGCCCTGGAAGCCTCCTCCCCAAAAACAGATCGATCAAAAACCCGTATCATCTCCTCCTTAAAGTCCTGATACTGGTTAGTACACTCAGCCCTTGCCTCCCAGATTGCCGTGCCCCACTCACGAGCCCGTCCAGTAAGGAGAGATATGACGTAGGCGACACGAGCAGTGCTCCTGGCGTAAGTGTTGGGCTGGAGAGAAAACACAATATCACACTGGGTGAGGAACGAGCGGCATTCAGTGGGCTCCCCAGAGTAACACGGCGGGTTATTGATTCTGGGCTCCGGAGATTCGAAAGCCCTGGAAGTGGCCGGTGGATCGAGGCGGAGATGGTGAACCTGTTCTGTGAGGTTGGAGACTTGGGTGGCCAGGGTCTCAACGGCATGTCGAGCAGCAGACAATTCCTGCTCGTGTCTGCCTAGCATCGCTCCCTGGATCTCGACGGCTGAGTGGAGAGGATCCGAAGTCGCTGGGTCCATTCTTGGTCGGATTCTTCTGTTACGGTGCGTGAATGAGGACCCAAAAGCGAACTAACGTAAACAGAGCTTCTTTAATAAGAAAACAAACGTAGGCTCAGATGGACCGGCAGGTTCCGACAGGACAGGACAAGGTTGCAGCAAACATGACGATAGTCTGGTTCAGGCATGAACAACACAAACAAGAATCCGACAAGGACAGGAACAAAAACAGAGAGAGATATAGAGGACTAATCAGAGGGAAAAAAGGGAACAGGTGGGAAAAGGGGTGACGAGGTAGTTAGGAGGAGACAAGGAACAGCTGGGGGAAAAGAGGGGGAGAAAAGGTAACCTAAAACGACCAGCAGGGGGAGACAGGGTGAAGAGAACGGACAGAAACAAGACACAACATGACAATACATGACAAAAGCACCTCCACAACATGATGCTTCACAGTTGGGATGGTGTTCTTCGGCTTGCAAGCCTCCCCCTTTTTCCTCCAAACATAACGATGGTCATTATGGCCAAACCGTTCTATTTTTGCTTCATCAGACCAGAGGACATTTCTCCAAAAAGTACAATCTTTGTCCTCATGTGCAGTTGCAAACAGTAGTCTGGCTTTTTAATGGTGGTTTTGGAAAAGTGGCTTCTTTCTTGCTGAGCGGCCTTTCAGGTTAAGTCGATATAGGACTTGTTTTACTGTGGATATAGATACATTTGTACCTGTTTCCTCCAGCATCTTCACAAGGTCCTTTTTCTGTTTTTCTGGGATTGATTTGCACTTTTCGCACCAAAGTACATTCATCTCTAGGAGACAGAACGCGTCTCCTTCCTGAGCGGTATGACGGCTGCATGGTCCCATGGTGTTTATACTGGCATACTACTGTTTGTACAGATGAACGTGGTACCTTCAGGCGTTTGGAAATTCCTCCAAAGGAAGAACCAGACTTGTGGAGGTCTACAATTGTTTTCTGAGGTCTTGGCTGATTTCTTTTGATTTTCCCATGATGTCAAGCAAAGAGGCATTGAGTTTGAAGGTAGGCCTTGAAATACAGCCATGGTTACACCTCCAATTGACTCAAATGTTGTCAATTAGCCTATCAGAAGCTTCTAAAGCAATGACATCATTTTCTGGAATTGTTTAAAGGCACAGTCAACTTAGTGTATGTAAACTTCTGACCCACTGGAATTGTGATACAGTGAATTTTAAGTAAAATATTCTGTCTATAATCAATTGATGGAAGAACTTCTTGTGTCATGCACAAAGTAGATGTCCTAACCGACTTGCCAAAACTATAGTTTGTTAACAAGAAATTTGTGGAGTGGTTGAAAAAGGAGTTTTATTGACTCCAACCTAAGAGTATGTAAACTTCCAACTTCAACTGTATTATCACTTGTGGATGACGCCCAGTATAAGAAACAATGCCTTTTTTTTGTGACTTGTTCAAATCATAGTCGCAAAGTCTAGCCCATAAACCTATATGTTTTAGTAAGGTTTGTATCACAACTAAAGTGGAGCACATTAATCCGCTTTACAAGGGGTGTAGAGCCTAACTGACATACAGTGGGGCAAAAAAGTATTTAGTCAGCCACCAATTGTGCAAGTTCTCCCACTTAAAAAGATGAGAGAGGCCTGTCATTTTCATCATATGTACACTTCAACTATCACAGACAAAATGAGAAAAAAAATCCAGAAAATCACATTGTAGGATTTTTTATGAATTTATTTGCAAATTATGGTGGAAAGTGTAGGCTGTATTACATGGATTTAATAGACTTTTAAAATGTATGGAAGCCAGGAGATGCTAAATGTGTTCATGTTAATTAATGGTCAATTACCATGAGACTGACAGTTATTGCTTGACAATCACCGGCTGACGAAATATCATGACCGCCACAGTCCTAACCCCACTCAGTATGTTCTTTTCAATTAGGACGTTTTTGAACTGTGAGTTCACTAGGGATTCATAGACTTTGGCCAGGATAGGGAGTTGGGAGACAGGGCGATAGTTATTAGATCTGAGGGATCTCCACCCTTTAGCAGTGGGAGGACATAAGCTGATCTCCAAATGGTGGGTATGGAATTGGTCAAGAGACTCAAGTTGAAAACGTGAGCCACAGGTTCAGTAATACAGTTTTTTTCGATTGCTAAACGACAGTGGACACAACTGGAGTCACATGTGCAAAACTCTAACTACAGTCTGCACAGCAGCAGTTCATGTGGACCAAACTCTAGTTCGTTTTTCATTGCTTGAACACAGTTTTCAAAACTCTACACACTTATCCCATGACTTTAACCACAACCTGCACAACACTGTGGATTTATAGCACTTTGTTCAAATGCTAACACACTGCTGTCAAAACTGTGAACCACACATTCAAAACGGAATAATTTTCAGCCTTGTGCCTTTCAAACACTGCTGATTGCAATTTCAGCTGAAAGGCTAAGCAGGTGTCTTGTTTTAGACTTGTTAGTGAACACACACACATATTACAGTATATATAGGTAGAGCTCAGAAAGACTCATTTTGGAAATGGAACAAGGAAGATGGGTTCGTGGAGGGAGAAGGGTGGCAGGGAGAGGGCGGATGCGTGGAGGAAGACAAAGAAGACAAAGAGCTGTTATTTCAGATGAAATAAGGGCTACACTTATAGACCATGTCGTGAACCATGGTCTCTCATTGAGAGAGGCAGGGTTGAGGGTGCAACCCAATCTGCAAAGATCCACAATGGCATCTGTAATGCGAATTTTCCATCATGCAAACAGGTGAGAGTTACATCCTTACAGTAAATGAAAACATTACAGGAATCTATTTTGTGTTGCAATTATAGAATATTTACACAGATATATATTACAGTAAGTTTGACTGTAAAATATATTTTTACAACAGGACCCAAAGGCTGCCCCCAACAGGGGGAAGAGGAAAAATATTTTCAGATGCGCAGGAAAATGCTATTGTTGACATGGTTGTTGTCAACAATGCAATAAAACTGCGGGAGATTCAAGATAGAGTGCTGGCTGATAATGATATATTTGAAAATGTTAATTCTGTCAGCACAACAACTATTGCTCGAGTCCTAAAGAAACACCAAGTTACAATGAAACAGTTATACACTGTACCGTTCGAGAGAAACAGTGAACGGGTAAAAGAGCAAAGATACCAATATGTCCAGGTAAGACGTCTGAGGTTACGTACACAGCTATACAAAATATTTACAGTAAAGAAAAAACACTAGCATTTCTACAGTAAAACTGTGCAATTACTGTTTTTCAGAGAGTAATGGAGGTGGAAGCACTGGAAAGACCACATTCATTTGTATTTTTCGATGAAGCTGGATTTAACCTTGCCAAAACACGGCACAGAGGAAGGAATGTTATAGGTCAAAGGGCCACTGTGGAGGTTCCAGGCCAAAGGGGGGGAAATATCACCATGTGTACTGCAATGGCCAATGATGGTTTGCTTCTCAACACACCACTCATTGGCCCATACAACACAGAAAGGCTTATAGCTTTCCTAGAACAGCTCTATGCTCAGCTAGTGCCAGCAGAACAGGGGGAGCCAGTAAGAAACCCCCAAGTTTTTGTCATAGTTTGCGATAACGTTGCTTTTCACCACTCTGCAGCTGTCACAGATTGGTTTGCAGCACATCACAGATTTATGGTTTTGTACCTGCCTGCATATTCACCCTTCCTCAACCTAATAGAGGAGTTTTTCTCTGCCTGGAGGTGGAAAGTGTTTGGTCACCACCCACATGACCAAATGTCTCTTTTGGAAGCCATGCGTGCCGGATGTGAGGACACGAGTCCAGAGGACTGCCAGGGATGGATAAGGCACTCCAGAAGGTTCTTCCCCAGGTGCATGGCAAGAGAAAACATTAGATGTGATGTTGAAGAAAACCTGTGGCCTGATGCTAGAGAGAGGCAGGATTAGCCCCTCAATTATTTGTTCGAATTACAATATGTACTTTTAGTTTCTACCTTTTTTTCTCATTACTGTAATTCCGTAAATTACTAAGGACTATTGAAGCAAACTGCTAATTTTCATTTACCTTAAAGAATTGTTATGTTCTAAACATTTTAATAAATAATGTGAAAGAATGTCACTCTTTTCTTTGAAGAAAATATTACTTTGTATGAAGTCACTGAAATTGTTCAAACTGTAAAGATGAAAAGTTTGTATTTTCTGTATTGGTGTTTGATGCTAGTGTTTTTACTCTCAGTGTGTTCTGAGTGACAGTGTGTGTTATCTCAGTGAGGGTTGTGCATAGTGTTTGGCTGCACTGAGCGTGTTTTGAGCCATGTGTTAAGAGTTGTGTTGCTTGGAATGAGTTTTGCAGGTGATGTGAACTGTTTAGCTCAGGTGACTGTTGGTAGTGCAGACTGTAGTTAGAGTTTTGCACACGTGACTCCAGTTGTGCCCACTGTCGTTTAGCAATCGAAAAAAACTGTAATACCAGCTGCTATCTTTAAGAGGTAGGGGCCCAGGTTGTCTGGACCTGCAGACTTTTTAGTGTCTATTGCCTTTAGTGCTTTACAGACCTCATAAGAAATAAGAAACAGCAGAAGAAACAGGCTCAAAGTTGAAATGGTTCACACGAGGGCTTATATAATAGTTTACTGTAACAGAGCTTACATTAGATACCTGGGCCCCACCATTACCAAAAACGGAACCAGCAGAACACACATGAACACACACAGTCAACAGTCATGCACCGTGCCAACAGTGTGTGTGTGTGTGTGTGTGTGTGTGTGTGTGTATGTGTGTGTGTGTGTGTGTGTGTGTGTGTGTGTGTGTGTGTGTATGTATGTGTGTGTGTGTGTGTGTGTGTGTGTGTGTGTGTGTGTGTGTGTGTGTGTGTGTGTGTGAGCGCATGCGTGCATGTATGTGTGCATGTGTGTGAGAAGAGGGAATGGATGACAGGCTAGATGGCCAGCGGTTGGAAAGTTACCATTTCCTTTTCCTGTCAGAGAGATTTTGTCTCCCTCTGTCTGTTTTCACAGTTCCTAGGCTGTCACACAACTGTCACAACACTGTGGCATAACCCTCGCTACAATCCACAAACAGAAAAAGTAGTGATCATCTGTTATGTTAAGGAATGAGCTTTCACTGTCTGTTTCTATACTGCTAGCCACTCTAGACGTCAGGCTCACATTCAGGAAGGTGAACCCTACTGACTTGTATTATTACTCTAACTGTCAGAAAGGCATGGCTGTTCAACGCACTACATTTCTACGCTGGACACAGCCCACGTCTCAGGGAAGATTATGTCACAGCTACTGGAAACACCACACACACCCACACAGATATACAGCACACACCCTCCTCCCTTCTCCACCCCCTCCCTCCCCTCTCCTCCCCCCTCTAGACTCACCCAGGCCGTTGAGTGTTCCGATGTGTGTAGTCATAAACGTAGAGATGCTTTTATTGGCCAGTGAGTCCGCCATGCTGCTGAGAGCCGACGCCCCCGCGGCTGTACCAATCAGGTACTCCAGGATCAGGTTCCAGCCAATGAAAAAGGCCACACACTCCCCCACTGTCACATAGCTGTAGGTGTAGGCTGAGCCTGTTGTCTTGGGAACGCGAACCCCAAATTCAGCATAACACACTCCTGAAGGGGAGACGCACAAATATCACGTAGCTGTGTGTGTGTGTGTGTGTGTGTGTGTGTGTGTGTGTGTGTGTGTGTGTGACATTACCTGACAGTATAGAGGCGACAGCAGCGATGATGAAGGAGACGATGACGCCAGGTCCGGCCATCTCCTTAGCAACCAGCCCAGAGACCACGTACATTCCCGTGCCAACGCAGCTGCCCACCCCTAGTGACACTAGGTCTACCGTGGACAACACCCTCGCTAGTTTGGTGCCATGGCTGCCGGTACCACCTGTACACACACACTTACATTAGCATACAAACACACACCTTAACATAAAACACACGTTAATATAACCCACACACACATATCTACACATACTGTATACCCACACAAACCCCCCCCACACACACACACACACACACACACACATTCCCACCTTCATTCACGCCCCTAGAGACCCCCCTGTAAACACCTACCTGTCCCAGAGTCCAACATGCTCTCTACTGGTTTGGTCCTGAGGACTCTGGAGGTGAAGGAGTGCCATCCTGCCCGCCACTGGACACGCTGCAGCTTACCACGCAGACCTGACATACTGAGGTCACAGGTCAGTGGTTAGAGGTCAAGGGTCAAGAGAGGGCTTTAGCTTTTTTTCTATTTTATCCTCCGGCGTTCACCTTTCCCACTCTCGTAAATAACGTTTATCCTTGTGAAGACGGGCTGAGTGGGAGAGAGTATGGGAGGAAGAAAGTGTCTTCTCTCTGGTAGTCAGGTGAGGGGGGGTGTCAGCAGTGCTTCATGGTGATATAGAAGTGTTCTCTGTTGTCTCAGGTGTCAATCTGTAACAGAAATGCTCATGTTTTTACACATACAGTACAATACAGCTGATAGCATATGACACCATGTCTGTGTCTTGTCCACAGCTGTTTGACAGTTACAGTCACATTGGATATGGCTGGCTATCCATCCTTTACTGTAAACACACACACACACACACACACACACATACACACACACACACACACATACACACACATACACACACACACACACATACACACACACATACACACACACACATACACACATACACACAGCGAGATGTGTGTTCCAGAATGAGTTTATACCTGAACACAGAGAACTAATTATCAGCTGGTCCTTGTAGACCTGTTGTTATAGCAACCATCTCATAACACCATGCCATAGAGGACAGTTCATATCCGTCTGTATGTGTATGTGTGTGTGTATGTGTGTGTGTATGTGTATGTGTGTATGTGTATGTGTACGTGTATGTGTGTGTGTGTGTGTGTATGTGTATGTGTGTGTGTGTATGTGTATGTGTGTGTGTGTGCTTGCATGCGTTCCAGATGACTGTGTTGTGTTGTAACTTCCTGAGTCCTCATCACTTCCTGATTAGATCTGACCTGAGATGAACTCAGAGCTGATGGACTGTAAGGACTCAACTCCTCCACTCCCCCCAATCTGACAGAACACATTGTTCTGTTACAGACCCACACAAGCACACACAATATAATTACAGCCATAGACAAATAATTACAGGGTGGTACGTCCCAAATGGCACCCTATTCCCGACATAGTGCACTTAGTCCAGAGTACTGGTCAAAAGTAGAGCCCTATAGAGGGAACAGGGCTCTATTTGAGACATAGTCAAGGATTCAACCTTCGATCAACCCCTTGTCCTCCGCCCAGTCAGTCAACGACTGCACTCATAGAAGATGATTGAGTAAAACCATTTGGTCTAAAGTGAACAGGAGTTAATACACAGTCAGTATGTGCGTCCCGGGTAGGAAAATAACCTGCTCTGATGACTGCTATTACTGACAACCTCTTTCCCTCTTTCAATGAGCTTTCTCTTTCTCTGTTTATTTCTCTATTATTCCCCCTCTGTCTGCACTCAGGAAGAGAAGTCATTTATGTAAAGTGGGCCAACGCACCTCTCAATCATCGAGCACTACTCAATCATCGAACACTACACACACACGCCTCTCAGCCATCAACCACTTAAACGAGGCCTGCAATTACCCAGCTGTTTAACCACAGTGGTTGTGTGTGTGTGTGTGTGTGTGTGTGTGTGTATGTTTGTGCGCGCGCGTTTCAGTTTAACCACCAAACAAGGCACAATACAGGAGAGAGGTGGGTATGGCTATTGTCCCTGCAGAGTGTGGATAATAGAACATAAAGGATAAGAGAGGAGGGATGGTGATGGAGGGATGAGCAGCAGACTGATAAAACAGCTCATCTGTTCCCATCAGACACAGTATTGATCTCAAACACAATGCAATAGGATCTGTCCTCCCTAAAAAGAAGAACAGGTGTAAACAGCCCATTACAATGTCCAGCCATCCTCTGTCTTTCGATCGGTCTGTCTGTCCGTCCGTCTGCCTGTTGGCATGCCTGTCCATCCATCTGTCTGTCATCTGGTTTCCTAGTCATCCACCATAATAATAAATTATTGTTATTCAATCAGCCAATCAATGGGCATGATTCATTGTTGTAAGAGAGTGGTTAGCTGTGTGTTCCAGCCAACATTCTGTCTGATTGACAGAACGCAAATCCTGATTCAGCTTCTGGAACTCAGTACCTTAATAAAGATAAGAGCCTCATTCAGTCCAATTTGGCAACCGATTCAGTCCAATCTGGCAACCGGCAATGTTCTGATATGGCAACCACTGGACTTCTAAGTAGGTCAGAGTCAGAGAGAGGGTATGTAATCATTGAGTATAGGACCTGACTCAGGAGAAAGGTTCTCTCTCTCTTCCTTTCTTTCAGTCTCTCTCTCTCTTTCTCTCTCCAGTGCTGAGTTCAAGAGTGTAGTGAGAGTGGGAAAGACAGCTGGAACGCAGCCCTCCATCTCCCTCTCTCTCCTCTTTCCCCCTCTCTCTCTCCTTTCTCTCTCCCCCCTCTGACCTCTCTCTCTCTCTCTCTCTCTCTCTGTCCCTCTGAATCTGTGTTCCTTTGGATGGCCTTGTATCTGATAACTATAGTAACCATATTGCCAAACTGTGACACATATCTAAAAGGATTAGTAACCACACCAATACGCTGTACACATCACTAGGGCCCAGAGTTTATTCCCCCTTCCTCTCGCTCTCTATCTTTCTATATATCTACGTGGCCTGTAGTCTGGTAGGGGGTGTGCTGCTGATGACGGAGATGCAGATGGCTCTGTGATGGTGTGTGTGCATGTGCGTGTGCATGTGTGTGTGTGTGTGTGTGTGTGTGTGTGTGTGTGTGTGTGTGTGTGTGTGTGTGTGTGTGGAGGTGATTGTACTAGCTTTTATGCACAGACAGACTCTGTGACGTCAGTGAGGCTATCTGCCATTCACAAACCAAATCAGGTTGTGTGTGTTCTTGTGAGAGGGTGAGTCACACATGCAATAGAACAAGGTTTATGAGATCATCTATACACACACACACACACACACACACACACACGCACACAACAATCTATCAAGCAATCAAGAAAAGGGCACTTTGCGCAAACAAACATTTAGACAGTATAAGGGAACACAAACACACACAAACACACAAACACACACACACAGCTGCAACCTGTGGCTCAGTGATGTTTCATCATTACACATTACACACACATACAAACACACACCTGTTGACAGAATGATTGATCTAAATCCATTACAAACAAGCTTATAGGGAGCAGTTGATGTTACTCCCCGTGACATCTAGCCATGACAGGAGGGGAATTATTGAACTGGTATCCCCATCAGGGTTAAACTCACCTTGTGATCTTCCTTGTCATGACAGGAATGTAGCCAAACTAATACAACATAACAGACATGCCTATTATCAAGACTTCATCAACACCATATTTTAGCAATAAGGCCCGAGGGGATAGGGTATATGGCCAGTACACCACGGCAAAGTGCTGTTCTTAGGCACAACGCAACTCAGAGTGCCTGGATACAGCCCTTAGCCGTGGTATAATGGCCATATACCACAAACCCCTGAGGTGCCTTATTGCTATTATAAACTGGTCACCAACGAAATTAAAGCAGTAAAAATAAATGTATTGTCATACGCATGGTATACGGTCTGATATACCACAGCTGTCAACCAATCAGCATTCAGGACTTGAACCACCCAGTCCTGTTAATGACTGCTGCTTTCAGCACCACGGCCAGCACCACACAGATGGAAGGAGAGAGAAAGGGAGAGAGGGACAGAGGGAGATGTAAAGAAGTGAGAGAGAAGAGAGCGGGGGAATGGATGAGGAAGAGTGGTAGAGGAAGAAAAGGAACATGGGGAAGAATGGGTGATGAAGAGAGCGAGAGAAAGAGATAGAGAACTCTCATGACATGTAAATAGAGATGAGCTTGTTCTCAGGCTCCAGGCTTTCTGACACACAGACCTGTCTCAACATCTCAGTGTGTGCATGTGTGTGTTTAAACCTCAGCCCTAAATAATTGAAATCAATGTTTCCAGCTTTTGGCTTCTCAGACAGAGAGAGGAATGTGTGTGAAGGCTCTGATGACAATACTGCAGTTACAGAGCTCCTTTGATCCCTCTCTCTCTCTACTATCTGTTTCATGCTCAAACCCAGAGAGGATGGAAAGTTATAACACAATAATATACAGTAACTACCTTACCCTACCCTACCCTACCCTATCCTTACCTTATCCAATCCTACCCTACCCTATCAAACTCTATCCTTACTTTATCCAACCCTACCCCATCCTACCCTATCCGAGCCTTACCCTATCCTACCCTATCCTACCCGCACCCTACCCTTACCTTATCCAACCCTACCCTATGCTATCCTTACCCTATCCTACCCTATCCTTACCTTATCCAACCCTACCCTATCCTTACCTTATCCAACCCTACCCTATGCTATCCTTACCCTATCCTACCCTATCCTTACCTTATCCAACCCTACCCTATCCTTACCTTATCCAACCCTACCCTATCCTACCCTATCCTTACCTTATCCAACCCTACCCTACCCTATCCTCTCCTTACCCTACCCTTACCCTACCCTTATCCAACCCTACCCTATCCGACCCTATCCTTACCTCATCCAACCCTACCCTATCCTTACCCTATCCTACCCTACCCTTACCCCATCCTACCCTATCCTTACCTTATCCAACCCTACCCTATCCTTACCCTATCCTACCCTATCCTTATCCCACCCTACCCTATCCTACCCTATCCTTATCCAACCCTATCCTATCCTTACCTTATCCAACCCTACCCTACCCTTACCCTATCCTACCCTATCCAACCCTATCCTTACCCTATCCAACCCTACCCTATCCTACCCTATCCTGTACCTCCCAACAAATCTGCTCCCAAGAGAGTTTCCCCAACAACACAAGTTCAGATGCCCTCCCCCCTCCACACGCACGCTATCATCTATAGAAAAAGACAGCCTGATTCTTGCAGAGGATAGGCGTGCACATGGGCGTGCACCCTACCCACGCAGACATGATGCTATAAAACGGATGATAAGCACACACACACACACACCACACACACACACACACACACACAGCAGAGGGTAGCCTTATATCTATCTAAAGGTCCTTCTATGATAAAATAGCGTTCAGATGAGATGTAGCCTACTACGTGATGATATCAGGCAGATTTCAACATTTACTCTAGCTGTTGATAAACAAATACCTTTATGTCGGGTAATGTAATAACCAAATCGTATCTTCCTCTCCTCTCTCTCTCCTGGTGTCTACTGCAGCTACAACCGGGATGCGAGCTCCCACCCCCAACGCAGGTGTGACTCAAGAATTAAACATTTTATCATCAAACAACTGCGCGATCAACTGCAGGACACACATACATACCGCGGGTCAAATACGCCATTTTCACACACACATAAACCATGACGACACAGACAGGGAGAGTGAGAGTGGGACAGAGATGGAGAGAAAGGATGAGAAACAAATTCACTTACGTATTCTACCGTGACCCTGGCAGATTAGAGGATGATCGCCGTCCCCCGGAAAGGCTCGAGCTCCATGTCGGCTGCTGTTGCAGTCTCTCTCTCTCCTCTCTCGCTCGCCCTTTCTCGCTCTCTCTGCCTCTCTCTCCTCTCTCTTTCTCTTCCCTCTCTCTCTTCTCCTTTTCTCTCTTCAGCAGCAGTAGCATCTCGCGCATCACCAGGAGGCGGTGGGAGGCGAGAGCCTTTTAAATCATTCAGAAGCCTGCTTACACCACGTGACCAGTAATCTATTATTTAGTTATATACCCCCTCCCCCTCCCACAGCCGAATGGCACTTCGTGACGTCACTTTCGTACTCTGAAGCGCGTCCCGGTTCCTCCGCTCGTCCTGTTCAATAGCCTATAAACAGAGAGAGGCATAGGCTAGCTATATCATTTCTAAGAGCTCTTGTTTAGGATGCCCGAGATACCGTTAACCAAATTGATATGATCCTATTTTAGGCCCATGTAGCCTGCTATGCTGTAAACTAGCCTATTTTACAATTCAATAGGTAGACCTACTGGAAAATAACCCTAATCTGTGGGCCATCTTCATTTGTTCCTGTTTAGCTGACTTTAAGTAGTCTAAATAGCTTGCAAGGTAGATAGATGATCTATCGATCAGCGGAGGCTGGTGGGAGGAGCTATAGGAGGATGGGCTCATTGTAATAGCTGGAATTGAATTAATGGAACGGAGTTAAACATGTAGTTTTCATAGGTTTGATGTGTTTGATGCGGTTCCAATAATTCCATTCCAGCCAATACAATGAGCCCGTCCTCCTACATCTCCCCCCACCAGCCTCCACTGCTATCTATAGCCTATAGATGATTTCAAACAATGTTTATGTTTTTTTGTTCGGTCTGGTCGGGTAACATTTACCCATAAATTGCCATATAATAGGCCTATCATGTGAAGTAATGTCGTTGTTTCCCACATCTTCTGCTTGAGGCTCTTTCATTTGGCCAGTAATTGCTATGGCTGCACAAGGAGATGGAATGTGTGGGGGAAATGACCTGTGGGAGCTGCAGCAACAAGTTCCAACAACCATCACTCCTAGTATAAAAAGTGACCTGATATTCAGCGGTGACATTTCCACTGAAAAATCACTACAATTTAGAGTTTCTAGAGTTTTTTTTTAAAGCATTGTAATGCAGATAGCCGAGACAACATGGTTATAAGCAGGCTAAAGTCAGGGTTGGCTAGCTAGGCTACTATGCCTGTGACCTACTGTAACAGTTGAGATAGTCATGATGTATCTGTATTTTATGGTCAGTTCACAACTCCTGGCACTAGTAATCATGCTATACATGGGCATAGGAGCCGGGGGTAAAAATGTGGAATACACAAGGTGCAATTTCCAAACTTATTTGTGCATCAACAGTTTTCCACTTGCTATATGGCACTCACTGACAGTAAAAGTGTAACAAAAAAATGTGATGTCAAGCAAACTTGTGGCTCTGATCGCATGTGTGAGTGTGGATGTTGGTAGGATGACCCAAGAGCCATTGCGGCCCCCATCAAAGTTTCCCATCCCTGGTCTAGAGGGTGTATGATACCCACGGAGGGACAGAGTCAGAGAGAGAGAGAGAGAGAGAGGCCACAAACAAACCAACAGGGAAGATGGTGAGAAGTACCTCTCCAAGCTCATAGAGTTCATAGACTGATGATCTGTCATAGTTTGAATCAATCTGAATAATCATATGATCTCTGATGAAAAACGTCTAGTGGGTGTATTGTATGTGTTCACTTCACACATGAGACAGGCAGCCATGATGATGTTTTATTTTGGATATTAAGTGGAGATTCATTCATTTCACTCTGACCTTTCATGCCTTGATTTATTTATTTATTTATTTCTATGTTTTTAACTGTGTATAATGCTGGTCATTATTACAGTATAATAACTGTATTTTAAGTTGAAAATATTATGTTCAGTTTCAAACCATACAGTATACAGTATACAGCAGCAGTAGTAACAACCTGATAGGGGAAGTGAGAAAAATACTAGGAAATGAGTCATACAGTAGCAGAGAAAGAGTACGAAATAGTTGTTTAATTGAATATATTCACATTAACAGTCACGCTGGTATTTAATACAGTATGAGTGGCCATGGCCCTAAGATGGATTGAACTGTACCAGAGGAAGTGCCCCTCTACAAGGCCACTCTTAGCATTGTACATTTGTAACCCCCCCCATAGATACAGTATGTATCCATGTTATATTGTGTGTGTGCGTGTGTGTGTGTGTGTGTGTGTGCGTGTGTGTGTGTGTGTGTGTGTGTGAGAGAGATGAGTCACTCAGAGAGAAGGGCAATGTCAGACTTCCGTGCCCACTACCCAGAATCCCACGCTGCAGAGCGATGAAGTCACACAACCGAGGGGTGAGAGTGACCCCTACTTCACACACACACACCCACACACCCACACACACACACACACACACACACACACACACACACACACACACACACACACACACACACACACACACACAGAGCAGATTCACTCCCTATCACAACTCACTTCCATTAGAATCTCATCTCCTCTGTCTTGGTCAGATAACATGTGGGAATATTAAATATTCACAATCTCTACTGTCTGCCATTGTAGTGGAGGGGTTTCAGTGAACTACACTTGTATTAAATGCCTCAAGACTTGTGTTAGCTCCCAGGACTAGGAGCTTGTGTTATAGCTCCCAGGAATACAATATTGTGTTAGCTCCCAGGACTAGGAGCTTGTGTTAGCTGCTAGGACTAAGATCATGTGCTAGCTACCAGGACTAGGAGCTTGTGTTAGCTCCCAGGACTAAGATCATGTATTATGCTGACAGGACAAAGATCTTGTGTTAGCTCACAGGGGCAGACTTAGTAATGCAACTGAACGGCGCAGGAGGAGATGGCTGCTGTTTTACGGTCTCCTAACCAGTTGCGCTATTGTGTGTGTTTTTGTTGCGTTATTTGTGACTTCTTTTGTACATAATGTTTCTGCCACCGTCTCTTATGACCGAAAAGAGCGTCTAAATATCAGGACAGCGATTACTCACCTCGTATTGGACGACATTTTTTCCCCTGTGATTTGCATGGGAAAGAGATGGAGATATCGGGGATGTAGGTCGGGGTGCATTGTAAAGATCCGATGGCAAATAGGTAATCCGCCTCTACCATCAGTCCTATTAGCCAACGTACAATCATTCGATAACAAAATAGACGAGCTACGGTCATGAATATCTTACCAACGGGACATTAAAAACTGTAATATCTTATGTGTCAACAGAGTCGTGGCTGAACGACGAAGTGGATAACATACAGATGTCGGGGTTTGCACTGATAGAACAGCCGCCTCTGGTAAGACAAGAGGTGGCGGTCTGTGTATATTTGTAAACAACAGCTGGTGCACAAAATCTAATATTAAGCAAGTCACAAGATTTTCCCCGCCTGAGGTAGAGTATCTCAGGATAAGCTGTAGACCACACTATTTACCAAGAGAGTTTTCATCTATATTTTTCGTAGCTGTCTATTTACCATGACTAACTGATGCTGGCATTAAGACAGCACTCAATGAGCAACATAAGGCTATAAGCAAACAGGAAAACGCTCATCCAGAAGAGGCGCTCCTAGTGGCCGGGGCCTTTAATGCAGGGAAACTTAAATCCTTTTTTCTACCAGCATGTTAAATGTGCAACCAGAGTGAAAAAAAACTGTAGGCCACCTTTACTCCACACACAGCGATGCGTACAAAGCTCTCCCTCACCTTTCATTAGGTAAATCTGACCATAATTCTATCTTCCTGATTCCTGCTTACAAAAAGCAGGAAGCACTAGTGACTCGGTCAATAAAGAAGTGGTCAGATGACGCAGATGCTAAGCTACAGGACTGTTTTTCTAGCACAGACTGGAATATGTTCTGGGATTCTTCCGATGGCATTGAGGAGTACACCACATAAGTCACTGGCTTCATCAATAAGTGCATCAACGACGTCGTCACTACAGTGACAGTACGTACATACCCCAACCAGAAGCCATGGATTACAGGCAACATCCACACTGAGCTAAGGGGTAGAGCTGCCGCTTTCAAGGAGCGGGACTCTAACCCGGACGCTTATAAGAAATCCCGCTATGCCTCCGACGAACCATGAAACTGGCAAAGCGTCAATACAGGACTAAGATTGAATCGTACTACACAGGCTCTGACGCTTGTCGGATGTGGCAGGGCTTGCAAACTATTACAGACTACAAAGGGAAGAACAGCCGCGAGCTTCCCAGTGAGACGAGCCTACCAGACAAGCTAACTTACATCTATGCTCGCTTCGAGGCAAGCAACACTGAAGCATACATGAGAGCATCAGCTGATCACTCTCTCTCTAGCCGCTGTGAGTAAGAGCTTTAAACAGGTCAACATTCACAAGGCTACAGGGCCAGACAGATTACCAGGACGTGTACTCATAGCATTCCCTGACCAACTGGCAAGTGTCTTCATTGACATTTTCAACCTGTCCCTGACTGAGTCAGTAATACCAACATGTTTCAAGCTGACCACCATAGTACCTGTATCCAAGAACACCAAGGTAACCTGCCTAAATGACTATCGCATGGCACGTCTGTAGCCATGAAGTGCTTTGAAAGGCTGGTCATGGCTCACATTAACACCATTATCCCAGAAACCCTAGAACCACTCCAATTTACATACTTCCCCAACAAATCCACAGATGATGCAATCTCTATTGCACTCCATACTGCCCTTTCCCACCTGGACAAAAGGAACACCTACGTGAGAATGCTATTCATTAACTACAGCTCAGCATTTAACACCATAGTGCCCTCAAAGCTCATCACTAAGCTAAGAGCCCTAGGACTAAACACCTCCCTCTGCAACTGGATACTGGACTTCCTTACCCCAAGGTGCAAAGGGTAGGTAACAACACATCTGCCATGCTGATCCTCAACACGGGGGCCCCTCAGAGGTGCATGCTCAGTCCCCTCCTGTACTCCCTGTTCACTCATGACTGCATGGCCAAGCACGACTCCAACACCATCATTAAGTTTGCCGATGACACAACTGGGGTAGGCCTGATCACCGACAACGATGAGACAGCCTTTAGGGAGAAGGTCAGAGACCTGGCCTTGTGGTGCCAGGATAACAACCTTTGCCTCAACGTGATCAAGATAAAGGAGATGATTGTGGATTACAGGAAAAGGAGGACCGAGCATGCCCCCATTCTCATCGACTGGGCTGTAGTGGAGCAGGTTGAGAGCTTCAAGTT
>NC_143039.1:25482500-25502500 GCF_057628025.1 Oncorhynchus mykiss
TAAATAAACATAAATATAGGTTGTATTTACAATGGTGTTTGTTCTTGGTTGCCCTTTTCTTGTGGCAACAGGTCACAAATCTGGCTGCTGTGATGGCACACTATGGAATTTCACCCAGTAGATATGGGAGTTTATCAAAATTTGATTTGTTTTAGAATTCTTTGTGTGTCTGTGTAATCTGAGGGAAATATGTGTCTCTAATATGGTTGTAAATTTGGCAGGAGGTTAGGAAGTGCAGCTCAGTTTCCACCTCATTTTGTGGGCAGTGTGCACATAGCCTGTCTTCTCTTGAAGCAGGCTATGTTCACTGAGACTGTACATAGTCAAAGCTTTCCTTAAGCTTGGGTCAGTCACAGTGGTCAGGTATTCTGCCACTGTGTACTCTCTGTTTAGGGCCAAATAGCATTCTAGTTTGTTCTGTTTTTTGTTAATTGTTAAATATGTATATAGGGGAGATAGCTCCCATGGCCTACAGAGGATCTCTGGGAACCTTACATCAACTGGCTATTGTTACTGGTATTGTCACGTTCTGACCTTAGTTCCTTTTTTATGTCTTTGTGTTAGTTTGGTCAGGGCGTGAGTTGGGGTGGGTAGTCTATGTTCTTTTCTCTATGTTGTATTTCTGTGTTTGGCCTGGTATGGTTCTCAATCAGAGGCAGCTGTCGATCGTTGTCTCTGATTGAGAATCATACTTAGGTAGCCTGGTTGTCTCTGATTGAGAATCATACTTAGGTAGCCTGGTTGTCTCTGATTGAGAATCATACTTAGGTAGCCTGGTTGTCTCTGATTGAGAATCAGACTTAGGTAGCCTGGTTGTCTCTGATTGAGAATCATACTTAGGTAGCCTGGTTGTCTCTGATTGAGAATCATACTTAGGTAGCCTGGTTGTCTCTGATTGAGAATCATACTTAGGTAGCCTGGTTGTGGTTGTGGGTGAGTGTTTTCTGTTTTGTGCGTATTCCTTACAGAACTGTTTCGTTTTCATTCTCACTCTTTATTATTTTTGTCATTTCAGTGTTTAGTTTATTTTGTTTATTAAAATGAACACTTACCACGCTTCACCTTGGTCCTCTTCTCCGTCACCAGATGAAAACCGTTACAGGTATACTACTGAGTCAGGTAAGACCACACACACACACACACATACACACACACACAAAGTAGATGTCCTAACTGACTTGCCAAAACTTTAGTTTGTTAAAAATAAATTTGTGGAAAGGTTGAAAAACACTTTTTTGGTATCCAATTGGTATGAGTTACAGTCTTGTCTCATCGCTGCAACCCAACCAATCCGCACTGCTTCTTGACACAATGCTCTTCCACCTCAGAAGCCAGCCGCACCAATGTGTCGGAGGAAACACCGTACACCTGGCGACCATGTCAGCATGCACTGCGCCCGGCCCACCACAGGAGTCGTTAGTGCGCAATGAGACAAGGATATCCCTGCCGGCCAAACCCTCCCTAACCCAGACGACGCTGGGCAAATTGTGCGCCGCCCCATGGGCCTCCCAGTCGCTGCCGGCTGCGACAGAGCCTGGGCTCGAAACCAGAACCTCTAGTGGCACAGCAGCACTGCAATGCAGTGCCTTAGACCACTGCACCACTCGGGAGGCCGAAAAACGAGTTTTAATGACTCCAACCTAAGTGCATGTAAACTTCCGACTTCAACTGTAGGTGCTGCTGTAGGCCCTCCTTGGTTGGGGAAAGTAGCACCAGATCTTCAGCAACAGTAGACATATGACCCTCTCTGTCTCTCTCTCCTGGTGTATGGTCTGTCTGTAATGGTCTGCCTGTAATGGTCTGTCTGTAATGGTCTGCCTGTAATGGTCTGTCTGTAATGGTCTGTCTGTAATGGTCTGTCTGTAATGGTCTGTCTCTCTCTCCTGGTGTATGGTCTGTCTGTAATGGTCTGCCTGTAATGGTCTGTCTGTAATGGTCTGCCTGTAATGGTCTGCCTGTAATGGTCTGTCTGTAATGGTCTGTCTGTAATGGTCTGTCTCTCTCTCCTGGTGTATGGTCTGTCTGTAATGGTCTGTCTGTAATGGTCTGCCTGTAATGGTCTGCCTGTAATGGTCTGCCTGTAATGGTCTGTCTGTAATGGTCTGTCTGTAATGGTCTGCCTGTAATGGTCTGCCTGTAATGGTCTGTCTGTAATGGTCTGTCTGTAATGGTCTGTCTGTAATGGTCTGCCTGTAATGGTCTGTCTGTAATGGTCTGTCTGTAATGGTCTGTCTGTAATGGTCTGCCTGTAATGGTCTGCCTGTAATGGTCTGTCTGTAATGGTCTGCCTGTAATGGTCTGCCTGTAATGGTCTGCCTGTAATGGTCTGCCTGTAATGTTCTGCCTGTAATGTTCTGCCTGTAATGGTCTGCCTGTAATGGTCTGCCTGTAATGGTCTGTCTGTAATGGTCTGCCTGTAATGGTCTGCCTGTAATGGTCTGTAAACAGTCTATTATTAGTCTGCTGCACCTGGCTAGAGGGTTAGATGGCTAACAGACAGATGAGGGAGTGATCTCGCTCTCTCTCTTCTCTATACTCTCTTTCTCTCACCCTCCCTTCCTCCCAGCCTCCCTCCCTTCCACCCTCTCTCCTTTCTCTCTTTCACACCCTCACTGTCTCCGTCTGTCTGTTTTTACTGCATATTTAGTCCCGAATGCCGAGCCTTGCTGCCAGAAAACAGCTGGTGGGAGTGGGTGTGTGTGTTCACGCGTGTGGGCAGCAGGGGTATAACTTACGTGTGTGTGTCTCACTCCTACTGCTATATTAACTAAATGGTTCTTTAAACTGAAGCAGACTGCTATAGAAACAGAACTGGACTGTTATATTAACTAAATTGGACAGTGACTTAAACTTCCAATACATCCGTTTTTATTTCAATATCAAATCAATTCTGGGTAACAAGTAACAACCTTACTGTGATTGTTTTCAAAGCCACTGCTGGCTTGCTTCTGAAGCTAAGCAGGGTTAGTCTTGGTCTGTCCCTGGATGGGAGACCAGATTCTGTTGTAAGTGGTGTTGGACGGACAGCAGGAGGCTGCCCTTTCCTCTGGTCTAAAAAAAAATATCCCATTGCCCCAGGGCAGTGATTAGGGACATTACCCTGTGCAGGGTGCTGTCTTTTGGAAGGGATCTCCTGACTCTCTGTGGTCACTAAAGATCCCATGGCACTTATCATAAGAGTAGGGGTGGTAACCCTAGTGTCCTGGCTAAATTAATCATGGCCACCAAATCATCCGCAGTTTACAATTGGCTCATTCATCCCCACTACTCTCCCCTGTAACTATTCCCCAGGTCGTTGCTGTAAATGAGAATGTGTTCTCAGTCAACTTACCTGGTCAAATTTTTTAAAATCGTTAAAAATATCTTCTTAGCAAATAGCAATTTCTCAAGCAAGAATTTAGCTAGGACTGTCTTGGAGTGGGCTGAGTGGGGAGGGGAAACTAGCTGTTATTGGAAGAGAGGTTTGGAACTCTATTATTGGTCTATTAACTCATGTACTGACCTGGTAGGTCACCCGGTAGGTCAAACTAGATCCCACCAAAACAGACTGAGATTTCAGGTGGTCTTTTCAAACAGCTCTTACACTAAAATAACATTATCATCATTTTCACAATATCACAGTATTTTTCCAACTTCATAGTGTGGAAATATGTATAAAACACAGGGAAATCACATTTCCGACTGCACTGAATTTGACTGCTGTAGATTCTAAGGTCTGTGAAATGTGAGCTCGTTTGACACAGGAGCTGTGGAGTAAGCCAATCAGAATGCAGATATTATCTACTTTCGTCAGTGCACACACATACTTACACACAGACACACAAACACACACTTATGCACACACACACCCACACACATGGATACCATCTACATTCTTCTCCTAATAAGTGTAACTGAGCCGCCAAATCTCTCACTGTTCTTTCTGTTCTTTACCAGTGTTCTTTCTGTTCTTTCAACAAAAACCCCTGCAGTACATCCATGTCTGTCTGTCTGTCTGTCTGTCTGTCTGTCTGTCTGTCTGTCTGTCTGACAATACATCACATTGTACTCTGTTCTCTGTAGGAGTGATGGAGTGATCTGAGACAGATAACCATTCTTGATAAGATCACTTTCTCCAGGAGGGGGTATAGGCCTTCATAGACATTAATAGAGAATAAATCAAATATGAAATACTATCATGGTTTGATATGAAATAGTATCTTAGCTAGTGGAGGAGAGGTTTCTGCATGTATCTGTTGTCATCTGTGCTTCAAGACTTCACTCTGTCTGGATACAACATAATAATTACTTAAGCAGGATTCATTTCCTCTGTGTGCGTGTGTGTGTGTTTCTATTTCTGTGTGTGTTTATGATGGGTAGGGAAAGACAGACAGAATAGCCTGACTAGACTGTGTATGAGGAGTGGGGGAGGGGGGAGGACAGACAGACAGAACAGCCTGACTAGACTGTGTATGAGGAGTTGGAGATGGGGGAGGACAGACAGACAGAACAGCCTGACTAGACTGTGTATGAGGAGTTGGAGATGGGGGAGGACAGACAGACAGAGAGCCTGGCTAGACAGAGAGAGAGATAGGGAGGGTGAGTTTAGGGAGAGTGAGTGAGAGAGAGAGAGAGAGAGATGTACAACCATTTGTACATTGTTACAACACTGTAAAATAATATGACATTTGCCATGTATTTATTATTTTGGAACTTTTGTGAGTGTAATGTTTACTGTTCATTTTTATTTATTACCAAGATCTCAGCGATCACTGCCTCATTGCCTGCATCCGTAATGGGTCAGCGGTCAAACGACCTCCACTCATCATTGTCAAAAGCTCCCTGAAACACTTCAGCGAGCAGGCCTTTCTAATCGACCTGGCCGGGGTATCCTGGAAGGATATTGATCTCAACCCGTCAGTAGAGGATGCCTGGTTATTTTTTTTAAATGCCTTCCTAACCATCTTAAATAAGCATGCCCCATTCAAGAAATTTAGAACCAGGAATAGATATAGCCCTTGGTTCTCCCCAGACCTGACTGCCCTTAACCAA
This sequence comes from Oncorhynchus mykiss, assembly GCF_057628025.1. Lineage (NCBI taxonomy): Eukaryota > Metazoa > Chordata > Actinopteri > Salmoniformes > Salmonidae > Oncorhynchus > Oncorhynchus mykiss. The sequence continues at coordinate 25,487,532 of NC_143039.1, forward strand.
CACAAAAACATCCTATGGCGTTCTACATTAGCATCGAACAGCCCCCGTGATATGCAGCTTTTCAGGGAAGCTAGAAACCATTATACACAGGCAGTTAGAAAAGCAAAGGCTAGCTTTTTCAAGCAGAAATTTGCTTCCTGCAACACTAACTCAAAAAAGTTCTGGGACACTGTAAAGTCCATGGAGAATAACAACACCTCCTCCCAGCTGCCCACTGCACTGAAGACAGGAAACACTGTCAGCACTGATAAATCCACTATAATTGAGAATTTCATAAGCATTTTTCTACGGCTGGCCATGCTTTCCACCTGGCTACCCTACCCCGTTCAACAGCACTGCACCCCCCACAGCAACTTCCCCATTTCTCCTTCTCCCAAATCCAGTCAGCTGATGTTCTGAAAGAGCTGCAAAATCTGGACCCCTACAAATCAGCCGGGCTAGACAATCTGGACCCTTTCTTTCTAAAAATTATCTGCCAAAATTGTTGCCACCCCTATTACTAACCTGTTCAACCTCTCTTTCGTGTCGTCTGAGATTCCCAAAGATTGGAAAGCAGCTGCGGTCATCCCCCTCTTCCAAGGGGGGGACACTCTTGACCCAAACTGCTACAGACCTATATCTATCCTACCCTGCCTTTCTAAGGTCTTCGAAAGCCAAGTCAACAAACAGATTACCGACCATTGCGAATCTCACCATACCCTCTCTGCTATGCAATCTGGTTTCAGAGCTGGTCATGGGTGCACCTCAGCCAAGCTAAAGGTCCTAAACGATATCTTAACCGCCATCGATAAGAAACATTACTGTGCAGCCGTATTCATTGATCTGGCCAAGGCTTTCGACTCTGTCAATCACCACATCCTCATCGGCAGACTCGACAGCCTTGGTTTCTCAAATGATTGTCTCGCCTACTTCACCAACTACTTCTCTGATAGAGTTCAGTGTGTCAAATCGGAGGGTCTGCTGTCCAGACCTCTGGCAGTCTCTATGGGGGTGCCACAGGGTTCAATTCTTGGACCGACTCTCTTCTCTGTATACATCAGTGATGGCGCTCTTGCTGCTGGTGAGTCTCTGATCCACCTCTACGCAGACGACACCATTATGTATACTTCTGGCCCTTCTTTGGACACTGTGTTAACAACCGTCCAGGCAAGCTTCAATGCCATAACAACTCTCCTTCCGTGGCCTCCAATTGCTCTTAAATATAAGTAAAACTAAATGCATGCTCTTCAACCGATCGCTGCCTGCACCTGCCCGCCTGTCCAACATCACTACTCTGGACGGCTCTGACTTAGAATACGTGGCCAACTACAAATACCTACAGTGCCTTGCGAAAGTATTTGGCCCCCTTGAACTTTGCGACCTTTTGCCACATTTCAGGCTTCAAACATAAAGATATAAAACTGTATTTTTTTGTGAAGAATCAACAACAAGTGGGACACAATCATGAAGTGGAACGACATTTATTGGATATTTCAAACTTTTTTAACAAATCAAAAACTGAAAAATTGGGTGTGCAAAATTATTCAGCCCCCTTAAATTAATACTTTGTAGCGCCACCTTTTGCTGCGATTACAGCTGTAAGTCGCTTGGGGTATGTCTCTATCAGTTTTGCACATCGAGAGACTGACATTTTTTCCCATTCCTCCTTGCAAAACAGCTCGAGCTCAGTGAGGTTGGATGGAGAGCATTTGTGAACAGCAGTTTTCAGTTCTTTCCACAGATTCTCGATTGGATTCAGGTCTGGACTTTGACTTGGCCATTCTAACACCTGGATATGTTTATTTTTGAACCATTCCGTTGTAGATTTTACTTTATGTTTTGGATCATTGTCTTGTTGGAAGACAAATCTCCATCCCAGTCTCAGGTCTTTTGCAGACTCCATCAGGTTTTCTTCCAGAATGGTCCTGTATTTGGCTCCATCCATCTTCCCATCAATTTTAACCATATTCCCTGTCCCTGCTGAAGAAAAGCAGGCCCAAACCATGATGCTGCCACCACCATGTTTGACAGTGGGGATGGTGTGTTCAGCTGTGTTGCTTTTACGCCAAACATAACATTTTGCATTGTTGCCAAAAAGTTAAATTTTGGTTTCATCTGACCAGAGCACCTTCTTCCACATGTTTGGTGTGTCTCCCAGGTGGCTTGTGGCAAACTTTTAACAACACTTCTTATGGATATCTTTAAGAAATGGCTTTCTTCTTGCCACTCTTCCATAAAGGCCAGATTTGTGCAATATACGACTGATTGTTGTCCTATGGACAGAGTCTCCCACCTCAGCTGTAGATCTCTGCAGTTCATCCAGAGTGATCATGGGCCTCTTGGCTGCATCTCTGATCAGTCTTCTCCTTGTATGAGCTGAAAGTTTAGAGGGACGGTCAGGTCTTCAGGTAGATTTGCAGTGGTCTGATACTCCTTCCATTTCAATATTATCGCTTGCACAGTGCTCCTTGGGATGTTTAAAGCTTGGGAAATTATTTTGTATCCAAATCCGGCTTTAAACTTCTTCACAACAGTATCTCGGACCTGCCTGGTGTGTTCCTTGTTCTTCATGATGCTCTCTGCGCTTTTAACGGACCTCTAAGACTATCACAGTGCAGGTGCATTTATACGGAGACTTGATTACACACAGGTGGATTGTACTTATCATCTTTAGTCATTTAGGTCAGCATTGGATCATTCAGAGATCCTCACTGAACTTCTGGAGAGAGTTTGCTGCACTGAAAGTAAAGGGGCTGAATAATTTTGCACGCCCAATTTTTGATTTGTTAAAAAAGTTTGAAATATCCAATAAATGTTGTTCCACTTCATGATTGTGTCCCACTTGTTGTTGATTCTTCACAAAAAATACAGTTTTATATCTTTATGTTTGAAGCCTGAAATGTGGCAAAAGGTCGCAAAGTTCAAGGGGGCCGAATACTTTCGCAAGGCACTGTAGGTGTCTGGTTAGACTTTAAACTCTCCTTCCAGACCCACATCAAACATCTCCAATCCAAAGTTAAATCTAGAATTGGCTTCCTATTTTGCAACAAAGCATCCTTCACTCATGCTGCCAAACATACCTTTGTAAAACTGACCATCATACCAATCCTCGACTTCGGCGATGTCATTTACAAAATAGCCTCCAATACCCTACTCAACAAATTGGGTGCAGTCTATCACAGTGCCATCCGTTTTGTCACCAAAGCCCCATATACTACCCACCATTGCGACCTGTACGCTCTCGTTGGCTGGCCCTCGCTTCATACTCATCGCCAAACCCACTGGCTCCATGTCATCTACAAGACCCTGCTAGGTAAAGTCCCCCTTATCTCAGCTCGCTGGTCACCATAGCATCACCCACCTGTAGCACGCGCTCCAGCAGGTATATCTCTCTGGTCACCCCCAAAACCAATTATTTCTTTGGCCGCCTCTCCTTCCAGTTCTCTGCTGCCAATGACTGGAACGAACTACAAACATCTCTGAAACTGGAAACACTTATCTCCCTCACTAGCTTTAAGCACCAGTTGTCAGAGCAGCTCACAGATTACTGCACCTGTACATAGCCCACCTATAATTTAGCCCTATCAACTACCTCTTTCCCAACTGTATTTAATTTATTTATTTATTTTGCTCCTTTGCACCCCATTATTTTTATTTCTACTTTGCACATTCTTCCATTGCAAATCTACCATTCCAGTGTTTTACTTGCTATATTGTATTTACCTTGCCACCAAGGCCTTTTTTGCCTTTACCTCCCTTATCTCACCTCATTTGCTCACATCGTATATAGACTTGTTTCTACTGTACTATTGACTGTATGTTTGTTTTACTCCATGTGTAACTCTGTGTCGTTGTATGTGTCGAACTGCTTTGCTTTATCTTGGCCAGGTCGCAATTGTAAATGAGAACTTGTTCTCAACTTGCCTACCTGGTTAAATAAAGGTGAAATATATATTTTTTTTTTTAATAAATCAAATTGTTTATTATACTTTTGTATATTAGCTACTTCACTTGCTTTGGCAGTGTTACCATATGTTTCCCATGCCAATAAAGCCCCCTGAATTGAATTGTAAGGAATGACGCTGGAGAATAGAAGCAGGTACAGGAAGTAGACATTTAATTAGGAACGGACATGCAACAGGACAGGAACAGCGTCAGAACTGGGAAACAAAAAGAGATATGACAATACAATGCAGCAGTGGGGAACAGAGCAGGGAACTGACAAATATAGGGGAGGTAATAAACAGGTGACTGAGTGAGTCCCGGCGTCCCACCTGGGCGAGCCGGCAGAGACATGGGCGCTGGGCAAGCCGGCTGGGGGTAAATGCAGTGCGTAATGCAGGGCAGCTTGGCGCCATCGAGTGCCGGGGGGGAAGAACGGGAGCAGGCGTGACATGAATCCAATTGAATTAAGAGAGGGACTTACAGGGGATACTTACCTCAACACCAAGACCTTCATTCAAAATCAAAATTCCATGCCTAAAACCGTGATTTTGGACAAAGTTACCTGAATGGACGATTACTACCATGAACAAACCAAAACCTTCAGCAGAAACACAGCGGAACCTGGAAATACCATCCAACACAACACTGACTGAGTAATGAACCTACTTCTGAAGTCAAAAAGTAAAGACAATCATCTCTAGGCAATTTTGTTATATTAAACTTAATAAATAAGGCTACTAAGCTACCAAGCTGCTAGGAGAGAAAGTACCTGGCTGCAACTTCAATTAGCACTGAAGTGTGAAGTGAGAGGTGTGAAAATTGGACTTCCATGGATATTAAAAATAACACTGCACAAGCACAATCCAGAGACACTATTTGCTGACTGCTACAAAGAGGGAAAGGTAAACAACTTCATTTCCCACACAGACCATCTCCTGGCATGGCACAGTGCTGTAAGAGCACTATGTTAAGAGAGAGGGTATTGGCCCAGCGTGGAAACTCAGAATACTAGAAAATGAGGAAATTGAAACAACCTCTGTCAACGTGTACAAGTCTGGGAGAAGTAATGGTGCAGCACATCCTCAAGCAGTTCCAGAAGGACCTTTACCGGATCAAAGAGAGCACAGCAGGAAAAGCTCTCTCAATTCAATTCAATTCAAGGGCTTTATTATTGCCAAAGCAAGTGAGGTAGATAATATATAAAGTGAATATATAAAGTGAAATAAACAATAAAAATGAACAGTAAACATTACACATCTCTCCCTGTGACGACTCGCCCATCCTGAGTGAGTCTGATCACACCTCTTCAACCCCCCCCCCCCCCGCTCTTTTTTGTACTTTTGTACTTTAATTATTTGCACATCGTAACAACACTGTATATAGAAATAATATGACATTTGAAATGTCTTTATTCTTTTGGAACTTGTGTGAGTGTAATATTTACTGTTCACTTTCTATTGTGTATTTCACTTTGTTTATCATTTTAACTTTCTTTGGCAATGTAAACATAATCTTTCCCATGCCAATAAATCCCCTTGAATTGAATTGAGAGAGAGAGAGAGAGAGCGAGAGAGAGAGAGAGAGAGAGAAAGAAGGGGGGCAGCAGGAGGGAGGACCCAGTTTTTCACTAAAAACATACAGACACAAACACGGTCATCCCCAGCACACACAGCAAATACAACTGTGTTGAGGAATGGCTATGGAGCCCTTAAGGTGCTCACATACACTCAGAGGCGTACACACACACACGCTTGCACGCACGCACGCACGCACACACACACACACACACACACACACACACACACACACACACACACACACACACACACACACACATACTTACTCAGGGATGATAAATGGTTATGGGGACCTAAAGGCCTGAAGGAACTAACCAATCACAGCATTCATGTACAAATAATGCTGTATAACATAGCTAGCGGAGGAGAGAACAGACACTCTACACACTTTAACACTCTATACACTATAACACTCTATAGACTATAACACTCTATAACACTCAATACACTATAACACTCAATACACTATAACACTCTATAACACTCTATACACTATAACACTCAATACACTATAACACTCTATACTCTATAACACTCTATAACGCTCTATACACTATAAAGCTCTATACACTATAAAACTCTATACACTATAACACTCTATACACTATAACATTCTATAACACTCTATACACTATAACACTCTACACACTATAACACTCTATAACACTCTATACACTATAACACTCTATAACACTCTATACACTATAACACTCTATGCACTATAACACTCTAAAACACTCTCTACACTATAACACTCTATAACACTATAACACTCTATAACACTCTCAACACTATAACACTCTATAAGACTCTATACACTATAACACTCTTTAACACTCTCTACAATATAACACTCTATATACTATAACACCCTATACACTATACCACTCTATACACTATACCACTCTATACACTATAACACTCTCTACACTATAACACTCTATACACTATAACACTCTCTACACTATAACACTCTATAATACTCTCTACACTATAACACTCTTTAACACTCTCTACAATATAACACTCTATATACTATAACACTCTATACACTATACCATTCTATACACTATACCACTCTATACACTATAACACTCTCTACACTATAACACTCTATAACACTCTATACACTGTAACACTCTATAACACTCTATAACACTCTATAACACCCTATAACTCTATAACACTCTATACACTATACCACTCTATAACACTCTCTACACTATAACACTATAACTCTATAACACTCTTTAACACTCTATAACACTCTATACACTATAACACTATATACACTATAATACTCTATACTCTATAACACTCAATACACTATAACACTCAATACACTATAACACTCTATAACACTCTATACACTATAACACTCTATACACTATAACACTCTATAACACTCTCAACACTATATACTATAACACTCTATACACTATACCACTCTGTACACTATAACACTCTCTACACTATAACACTCTATAACACTCTATACACTGTAACACTCTATAACACTCCATAACACTCTATAACACCCTATAACTCTATAACACTCTCTACACTATAACACTATAACTCTATAACACTCTTTAACACTCTATAACACTCTATACACTATACACTATAACACTCAATACACTATAACACTCTATAACACTCTATACACTATAACACTCTATACACTATAACACTCTATACACTATAACACTCTCTACACTATAACACTCTATAACACTCTATACACTATAACACTCTATACACTATAACACTCTATACACTATAACACTCTATAATACTCTCTACACTATAACACTCTATATACTATAACACTCTATACACTATACCACTCTATACACCATAACACCCTCTACACTATAACACTCTATACACTACAACACTATACCTCTCTATACTCTATAAGACTCTATACACTACAACACTCTATAACACTCTATATTCCATAACACTCTATAACACTCTATACTCTATAACACTCTATACTCTATAACACTCAATACACTATAACACTCAATACACTATAACACTCAATACACTATAACACTCTATAACACTCTATACACTATAACACTCAATACACTATAACACTCTATACTCTATAACACTCTATAACGCTCTATACACTATAAAGCTCTATACACTATAAAACTCTATACACTATAACACTCTATACACTATAACACTCTATACACTATAACACTCTATAACACTCTATAACTCTAAAACTCTATACACTAAAACACTCTATAACACTCTCAACACTATAACACTCTATAAGACTCTATACACTATAACACTCTATACACTATAACACTCTATAATACTCTCTACACTATAACACTCTTTAACACTCTCTACAATATAACACTCTATATACTATAACACTCTATACACTATACCACTCTATACACTATAACACTCTCTACACTATAACACTCTATAACACTCTATACACTGTAATACTCTATAACACTCTATAACACTCTATAACACCTTATAACTCTATAACACTCTATACACTATACCACTCTATACCACTCTATAACACTCTATACACTATAACACTCTATAACACTCTATACACTAAAACATTCTATACACTATAACACTCTATAGCACTCTATACACTATAACACTATATACACTATAATACTCTATACACTATAACACTCTATAGCACTCTATACACTATAACACTCTATAACACGCTATACTCTATAACACTCAATACACTATAACACTCTATAACACTCTATACACTATAACGCTCTATACACTATAAAGCTCTATACACTATAAAACTCTATACACTATAACACTCTATACACTATAACATTCTATAACACTCTATACACTATAACACTATACACACTATAACACTCTATAACACTCTATACACTATAACACTATAACTCTAACACTCTATACACTATAACATTCTATAACACTCTATACACTATAACACTCTATAACTCTATAACACTCTATAACACTCTATACACTATACACTATAACACTCAATACACTATAACACTCTATAATACTCTATACACTATAACACTCTATACACTATAACACTCTATAACACTCTCAACACTATATACTATAACACTCTATGCACTATACCACTCTATACACTATACCACTCTACACACTATAACACTCTCTACACTATAACACTCTATAACACTCTATACACTGTAACACTCTATAACACTCTATAACACTCTATAACACCCTATACACTAAAACATTCTATACACTATAACACTCTATACACTATAATACTCTATACACTATAACACTCTATAACACTCTATACACTATAATACTCTAACACGCTATACTCTATAACACTCAATACACTATAACACTCTACAACACTCTTTAACACTCTATAGACTATAACACTCTATAACACCCTGTAACTCTATAACACTCTATACACTATACCACTCTATACCACTCTCTAAACTATAACACTATAACTCTATAACACTCTATACACTCTATACACTATAACATTCTATAACACTCTATACACTATAACACTATATAACACTCTATACACTAAAACATTCTATACACTATAACACTCTATACACTATAACACTCTATACACTATAACACTCTATAACACTCTATACACTATAACACTCTGTAACACTTTCTACACACAAACATTCCATACACTATAACACTCTATACCCTATACCACCATATAACTCTATAATACTCTATAAACTAACACTCTCTACACTATAACACTCTATAACACTCTATACACTGTAACACTCTATAACACTCTATAACACTCTATAACACTCTATAACACTCTATAACACCCTATAACTCTATAACACTCTATACACCATACCACTCTATAACACTCTCTACACTATAACACTCTATACTCTATAACACTCTACACACTATAACACTCTATAACACTATACACTTAAACATTCTATACACTATAACACTCTATACACTATAACACTCTATACACTATAACACTCTATACACTATAACACTCTATAACACTCTATACACTAAAACATTCTATACACTATAACACTCTATACAATATAACTCTATAACACTTTAAACTCTATACTCTATACACTATAACACTCTATACACTATAACACTCTATAACTCTATTACACTCTATACACTATAACATTCTATACACTATAACACTCTATACACTATAACACACTACACTATAACACTATACACTATAAAACTCTATACACTATAACACCCTATAACATTCTATGCACTATAACACTCTATACACTATAACAGTCCATACACTATAACACTCTATACACTATAACACTCTATACATTATAACACTCTCTACACTATAACACTCTATAACACTCTATACACTATAACACTCTACACTCTATACTCTATAACAATCTATAACTCTAACACTCTATACACTATAACACTCTATAACACTCTCAACACTATAACACTCTATAAGACTCTATACACTATAACACTCTATACACTATAACACTCTATACACTATAACACTCTATAATACTCTCTACACTATAACACTCTTTAACACTCTCTACAATATAACACTCTATATACTATAACACTCTATACACTAAACCACTCTATACACTATACCACTCTATACACTATAACACTCTCTACACTATAACACTCTATAACACTCTATACACTGTAACACTCTATAACACTCTATAACACCCTATAACTCTATAACACTCTATACACTATAACACTCTATAACACTCTATACACTAAAACATTCTATACACTATAACACTCTATACACTATAATACTCTATACACTATAACACTCTATAACACTCTATACACTATAACACTCTATAACACGCTATACTCTATAACACTCAATACACTATAACACTCTCTAACACTATTTAACACTCAATAGACTATAACACTCTATACACTATAACACTCTATAACACTCTATACACTATAACGCTCTATACACTATAAAGCTCTATACACTATAAAACTCTATACACTATAACACTCTATACACTATAACATTCTATAACACTCTATACACTATAACACTCTACACACTATAACACTCTATAACACTCTATACACTTAAACATTCTATACACTATAACACTCTATACACTATAACACTCTATACACTATAACACTCTATACACTATAACACTCTATACACTATAACATTCTATAACACTCTATACACTATAACACTCTACACACTATAACACTCTATAACATTCTATACACTAAAACATTCTATACACTATAACACTCTATACAATATACCACTATATAACTCTATAACACTTTAAACTCTATACTCTATACACTATAACACTCTATACACTATAACACTCTATAACTCTATTACACTCTATACACTATAACATTCTATACACTATAACACTCTATACACTATAACACACTACACTATAACACTATACACTATAAAACTCTATACACTATAACACCCTATAACATTCTATGCACTATAACACTCTATACACTATAACAGTCCATACACTATAACACTCTATACACTATAACACTCTATACATTATAACACTCTCTACACTATAACACTCTATAACACTCTATACACTATAACACTCTCTACACTATAACACTCTATAACACTCTATACACTATAACACTCTACACTCTATACTCTATAACAATCTATAACTCTATAACACTCTCTACAATATAACACTCTATAACTCTATAACACTCTATACTCTATAACACTCTATAACACTCTATAACACTCCATACACAATACACTATAACACTCAATACACTATAACACTCTATAACACTCTCTACACTATAACACTCTATACACTATAAAGCTCTATACACTATAAAACTCTATACACTATAACACTAACATTCTATACCCTATAACATTCTATACACTACAACATTCTATACACTATAACACTCTATACACTATAACATTCTATACCCTATAACATTCTATACGCTATAACATTCTATACACTATAGCACTATAACATTCTACACACTATAATCCTATAACATTCTATACACATTAACACTATAACATTCTATACACTATAACACTATAACATTCTATACACTATAACATTCTATACACTGTAACACTATAACATTCTATACACTATAACACTATAACATTCTATACACTATAACATTCTATACCCTATAACATTCTATACACTATACCACTCTATACACTATAACACTCTATACACTATAACACTATAACATTCTATAAACTATAACATTCTATACACTATAACACTATAACATTCTATACATTATAACATTCTATACACTATATCATTCTATACAATACAACACTATAACATTCTATACACTATAACACTAACATTCTATTCACTATAACATTCTATACACTATAACACTATAACATTCTATACACTATAACATTCTATACACTATAACACTATAACATTCTATACACTATAACACTATAACATTCTATACACTATAACACTAACATTCTATACCCTATAACATTCTATACACTATAACATTCTATACACTATAACATTCTATACACTATAACACTCTATACACTATAACACTATAACATTCTATACACTATAACATTCTATACACTATAACACTATAACATTCTACACACTATAACCCTATAACATTCTATACACTATAACACTATAACATTCTATACACTATAACACTATAACATTCTATACACTATAACATTCTATACACTGTAACACTATAACATTCTATACACTATAACACTATAACATTCTATACACTATAACACTATAACATTCTATACACTATAACATTCTATACCCTATAACATTCTATACACTATAACATTCTATACACTATAACATTCTATACCCTATAACATTCTATACACTATAACACTCTATACACTATAACACACTACACTATAACACTATACACTATAAAACTCTATACACTATAACACCCTATAACATTCTATGCACTATAACACTCTATACACTATAACAGTCCATACACTATAACACTCTATACACTATAACACTCTATACATTATAACACTCTCTACACTATAACACTCTATAACACTCTATACACTATAACACTCTCTACACTATAACACTCTATAACACTCTATACACTATAACACTCTACACTCTATACTCTATAACAATCTATAACTCTATAACACTCTCTACAATATAACACTCTATAACTCTATAACACTCTATACTCTATAACACTCTATAACACTCTATAACACTCCATACACAATACACTATAACACTCAATACACTATAACACTCTATAACACTCTCTACACTATAACACTCTATACACTATAAAGCTCTATACACTATAAAACTCTATACACTATAACACTAACATTCTATACCCTATAACATTCTATACACTACAACATTCTATACACTATAACACTCTATACACTATAACATTCTATACCCTACAACATTCTATACGCTATAACATTCTATACACTATAGCACTATAACATTCTACACACTATAACCCTATAACATTCTATACACATTAACACTATAACATTCTATACACTATAACACTATAACATTCTATACACTATAACATTCTATACACTGTAACACTATAACATTCTATACACTATAACATTCTATACACTATAACATTCTATACCCTATAACATTCTATACGCTATAACATTCTATACACTATAACACTCTATACACTATAACATTCTATACCCTATAACATTCTATACGCTATAACATTCTATACACTATAGCACTATAACATTCTACACACTATAATCCTATAACATTCTATACACATTAACACTATAACATTCTATACACTATAACACTATAACATTCTATACACTATAACATTCTATACTCTGTAACACTATAACATTCTATACACTATAACACTATAACATTCTATACACTATAACATTCTATACCCTATAACATTCTATACACTATACCACTCTATACACTATAACACTCTATACACTATAACACTATAACATTCTATAAACTATAACATTCTATACACTATAACACTATAACATTCTATACATTATAACATTCTATACACTATATCATTCTATACAATACAACACTATAACATTCTATACACTATAACACTAACATTCTATTCACTATAACATTCTATACACTATAACACTATAACATTCTATACACTATAACATTCTATACACTATAACACTATAACATTCTATACACTATAACACTATAACATTCTATACACTATAACACTAACATTCTATACCCTATAACATTCTATACACTATAACATTCTATACACTATAACATTCTATACACTATAACACTCTATACACTATAACACTATAACATTCTATACACTATAACATTCTATACACTATAACACTATAACATTCTACACACTATAACCCTATAACATTCTATACACTATAACACTATAACATTCTATACACTATAACACTATAACATTCTATACACTATAACATTCTATACACTGTAACACTATAACATTCTATACACTATAACACTATAACATTCTATACACTATAACACTATAACATTCTATACACTATAACATTCTATACCCTATAACATTCTATACACTATAACATTCTATACACTATAACATTCTATACCCTATAACATTCTATACACTATAACACTCTATACACTATAACACACTACACTATAACACTATACACTATAAAACTCTATACACTATAACACCCTATAACATTCTATGCACTATAACACTCTATACACTATAACAGTCCATACACTATAACACTCTATACACTATAACACTCTATACATTATAACACTCTCTACACTATAACACTCTATAACACTCTATACACTATAACACTCTCTACACTATAACACTCTATAACACTCTATACACTATAACACTCTACACTCTATACTCTATAACAATCTATAACTCTATAACACTCTCTACAATATAACACTCTATAACTCTATAACACTCTATACTCTATAACACTCTATAACACTCTATAACACTCCATACACAATACACTATAACACTCAATACACTATAACACTCTATAACACTCTCTACACTATAACACTCTATACACTATAAAGCTCTATACACTATAAAACTCTATACACTATAACACTAACATTCTATACCCTATAACATTCTATACACTACAACATTCTATACACTATAACACTCTATACACTATAACATTCTATACCCTACAACATTCTATACGCTATAACATTCTATACACTATAGCACTATAACATTCTACACACTATAACCCTATAACATTCTATACACATTAACACTATAACATTCTATACACTATAACACTATAACATTCTATACACTATAACA
>NC_143039.1:25507500-25532500 GCF_057628025.1 Oncorhynchus mykiss
CATTATATAAGGTAGCATTGTTTAAAGTGGCTAGTGATATATTTACATCATTTCCTATCAATTCCCATTATTAAAGTGGCTGGAGTTGAGTCAGTGTCATTGTCAGTGTGTTGGCAGCAGCCACTCATTGTTAGTGGTGGCTGTTTAACAGTCTGATGGCCTTGAGATAGAAGCTGTTTTTCAGTCTCTTGGTCCCAGCTTTGATGCACCTGTACTGACCTCGCCTTCTGGATGATAGCGGGGTGAACAGGCAGTGGCTCGGGTGGTTGATGTCCTTGATGATCTTTATGGCCTTCCTGTAACATCGGGTGGTGTAGGTGTCCTGGAGGGCAGGTAGTTTGCCCCCGGTGATGCGTTGTGCAGACCTCACTACCCTCTGGAGAGCCTTACGGTTGAGGGCGGAGCAGTTGCCGTACCAGGCGGTGATACAGCCCGACAGGATGCTCTCGATTGTGCATCTGTAGAAGTTTGTGAGTGCTTTTGGTGACAAGCCGAATTTCTTCAGCCTCCTGAGGTTGAAGAGGCACTGCTGCGCCTTCTTCACGATGCTGTCTGTGTGAGTGGACCAACTCAGTTTGTCTGTGATGTGTATGCCGAGGAACTTAAAACTTGCTACCCTCTCCACTACTGTTCCATCGATGTGGATAGGGGGGTGTTCCCTCTGCTGTTTCCTGAAGTCCACAATCATCATCATCTTAGTTTTGTTGACGTTGAGTGTGAGGTTATTTTCCTGACACCACACTCCGAGGGCCCTCACCTCCTCCCTGTAGGCCGTCTCGTCGTTGTTGGTAATCAAGCCTACCACTGTTGTGTCGTCCGCAAACTTGATGATTGAGTTGGAGGCGTGCGTGGCCACGCAGTCGTGGGTGAACAGGGAGTACAGGAGAGGGCTCAGAACGCACCCTTGTGGGGCCCCAGTGTTGAGGATCAGCGGGGAGGAGATGTTGTTGCCTACCCTCACCACCTGGGGGCGGCCCGTCAGGAAGTCCAGTACCCAGTTGCACAGGGCGGGGTCGAGACCCAGGGTCTCGAGCTTGATGACGAGCTTGGAGGGTACTATGGTGTTGAATGCCGAGCTGTAGTCGATGAACAGCATTCTCACATAGGTATTCCTCTTGTCCAGATGGGTTAGGGCAGTGTGCAGTGTGGTTGAGATTGCATCGTCTGTGGACCTATTTGGGCGGTAAGCAAATTGGAGTGGGTCTAGGGTGTCAGGTAGGGTGGAGGTGATATGGTCCTTGACTAGTCTCTCAAAGCACTTCATGATGACGGATGTGAGTGCTACGGGGCGGTAGTCGTTTAGCTCAGTTACCTTAGCTTTCTTGGGAACAGGAACAATGGTGGCCCTCTTGAAGCATGTGGGAACAGCAGACTGGTATAGGGATTGATTGAATATGTCCGTAAACACACCGGCCAGCTGGTCTGCGCATGCTCTGAGGGCGCGGCTGGGGATGCCGTCTGGGCCTGCAGCCTTGCGAGGGTTAACACGTTTAAATGTTTTACTCACCTCGGCTGCAGTGAAGGAGAGACCGCATGTTTTCGTTGCAGGCCGTGTCAGTGGCACTGTATTGTCCTCAAAGCGGGCAAAAAAGTTATTTAGTCTGCCTGGGAGCAAGACATCCTGGTCCGTGACTGGGCTGGATTTCTTCCTGTAGTCCGTGATTGACTGTAGACCCTGCCACATGCCTCTTGTGTCTGAGCCGTTGAATTGAGATTCTACTTTGTCTCTGTACTGACGCTTAGCTTGTCTGAAAGCCTTTGCGGAGGGAATAGCTGCACTGTTTGTATTCGGTCATGTTACCAGACACCTTGCCCTGATTAAAAGCAGTGGTTCGTGCTTTCAGTTCCACACGAATGCTGCCATCAATCCATGGTTAGGGAATGTTTTAATCGTTGCTATGGGAACGACATCTTCAACGCACGTTCTAATGAACTCGCACACCGAATCAGCGTATTCGTCAATATTGTTATCTGACGCAATACGAAACATGTCCCAGTCCACGTGATGGAAGCAGTCTTGGAGTGTGGAGTCAGCTTGGTCGGACCAGCGTTGGACAGACCTCAGCGTGGGAGCCTCTTGTTTTAGTTTCTGTCTGTAGGCAGGGATCAACAAAATGGAGTCGTGGTCAGCTTTTCCGAAAGGGGGGCGGGGCAGGGCCTTACATGCGTCGCGGAAGTTAGAGTAACAATGATCCAAGGTCTTTCCACCCCTGGTTGCGCAATCGATATGCTGATAAAATTTAGGGAGTCTTGTTTTCAGATTAGCCTTGTTAAAATCCCCAGCTACAATGAATGCAGCCTCCGGATAAATCGTTTCCAGTTTGCAGAGAGTCAAATAAAGTTCGTTCAGAGCCATCGATGTGTCTGCTTGGGGGGGATATATACGGCTGTGATTATAATCGAAGAGAATTCTCTTGGTAGATAATGCGGTCTACATTTGATTGTGAGGAATTCTAAATCAGGTGAACAGAAGGATTTGAGTTCCTGTATGTTTCTTTCATCACACCATGTCACGTTAGCCATAAGGCATACGCCCCCGCCCCTCTTCTTACCAGAAAGATGTTTGTTTCTGTCGGCGCGATGCGTGGAGAAACCCGTTGGCTGCACCGCCTCGGATAGCGTCTCTCCAGTGAGCCATGTTTCCGTGAAGCAAAGAACGTTGCAGTCTCTGATGTCCCTCTGGAATGCTACCCTTGCTCGGATTTCATCAACCTTGTTGTCAAGAGACTGGACATTGGCAAGAAGAATGCTAGGGAGTGGTGCACGGTGTGCCCGTCTCCGGAGTCTGACCAGAAGACCGCCTCGTTTCCCTCTTTTTCGGAGTCGTTTTTTTGGGTCGCTGCATGGAATCCACTCCGTTGTCCTGTTTGTAAGGCAGAACACAGGATCCGCGTCGCGAAAAACATATTCTTGGTTGTACTGATGGTGAGTTGGCGCTTAGTTATCTTATATTCAGTAGTTCTTCTCGACTGTATGTAATGAAACCTAAGATGACCTGGGGTACTAATGTAAGAAATAACACGTAAAAAAACAAAAAACTGCATAGTTTCCTAGGAACGCGAAGCAAGGCGGCCATCTCTGTCGGCGCCGGAAGTTAGATATCAGGACAGCGATTACTCACCTCATACAGGAAGCAGATTCTTTCTTTAACAAGTCGGACGCAAAGGATTTACTTCAGACACCCGACAAGGCCCTCATCCCCATCATTCACAGGAGAAAGAGACAAACATATCGGGGTCAGGGTGCCTTGTATGGATCCGACGGCGAGTCTGCCTTCACCATCTGTCCAATTAGCCAACACATAATCATTGGATAAAAGAATAGATTGAACCACGAGCACGTATATAAAACCAACGGGACATTAAAAACTGTAATATCTTATGTTTCACGAGTCGTGGCTGAACAACAACATGAATAACATACAGATGGCAGGTTTTACACTTTTTTGGCAGGAGAGTACAGCAGCCTCTGGTAAGACAAGGGTTGGCGGTCTATGTATATTTGTAAACAACACCTGGTGCACGAAATCTAAGGAAGTCTCAAGGTTTTCCTCGCCTGAGGTAGAGTATATCATGATAACCTGTAGACCACAAAATTTACCAAGAGAGTTTTCATCTATATTGTTCGTAGTTGTCTAATTACCACCACAAACCGGTGCTGGCAATAAGACAACACTCAATGAGCTGTATACGGACATAAGCAAACAGGAAGACGCTCATCCAGAGGCGGCGCTCCTAGTGGCCGGGGACTTTAATGCAGGGAAACTTAAATCAGTTTTACCTTATTTCTACCAGCATGTTAAATGGGCAACTAGAAGGAAAAAAACTCTAGACCACTTTTACTCCACACACAGAGATCAGTACAAAGCTCTACTTTGCCCTCCATTTGGCAAATCTGAACATAATTCTATCCTCCTGATTCCTGCTTATAAGCAAAAATCTAAAGCAAGAAGCACCAGTGACTTGATCAATAAAAAAGTGGTCAGATGAAGCAGATGCTAAGCTACAGGACTGTGTTGCTAGCACAGACTGGAATATGTTCTGGGATTTTTCCGATGGCATTGAGGAGTATACTACATCAGTCACGGGCTTCATTAGTAAGTGCATCGATGACGTCGTCCCCACAGTGACTGTATGTACACACCCAAACCAGAAGCCATGAATTACAGGCAACATCCACACTGATCTAAAGGGTAGAGCTGCTGCTTTCAAGGAGCGAGGCTCCTTATAAGAAATCCCGCTATGCCTTCGACGAACCATCAAACAGGCAAAGCATCAATACAGGACTAAGATTGAATCATACTACACTGGCTCCGACGCTTTTCGAATGTGGCAGGGCTTTCAAACTATTACAGACTACAAAGGGAAGCCGAGCCGCAAGCTGCCCAGTGACACGAGCCTACCAGACAAGCTAAATTACTTCTATGTTCGCTTCGAGGCAAGTAACACTGAAGCACATATGAGAGCATCCGCTGTTCCGGATGACTGTGTGATCACGCTCTCTGTAGCCGATGTGAGTAAGACCTTTAAACAGGTCAACATTCACAAGGCCGCAGGGCCAGACGGATTACCAGGAAGTTTACTCCGAGCATGCACTGACCAACTGGCAAGTGTCTTCACTCACATTTTCAACCGGTCCCTGACTGAGTCTGTAATGCCAACATGTTTCAAGCAGGCCAACATAATTATTGTGCCCAAGAACACTAAGGTAACCTCCCTAAATGACTACCGACCCATAGCACTCACGTCTGTCGCCATGAAGTGCTTTGAAAGGCTGGTCATGGCTCACATTAACACCATTATCCCAGAAACCCTAGACTCACTCCAATTTGCATACCGCCCCAACAGATCCACAGATGATTGCACTCCACACTGCCCTTTCCCACCTGGACAAAAGGAACACCTATGTGAGAATGCTATTCATTGACTACAGATCAGCGTTCAACACCATAGTGCCCTCAAAGCTCATCACTATGTATGACCATATTAGAGACACATATTTCCCTCAGTTTACTCAGATCCACAAAGAATTAGAAAACAAACCCAATTTTGATAAACTCACATATCTACTAGGTGAAATACCACATTGTGCCATCACAGAAGCAATATTTGTGACCTGTTGCCACAAGAAAAGGTCAACCAGTGAAGAAGAAACACCATTGTAAATACAATGCTTATTTATTTTCCCATTTGTGCTTGAACTATTTGCACATCGTAACAACACTGTATATAGACATAATATGACATTTGATATGACTTTATTCTTTTGGAACTTCTGTGAGTCTAATGTTTACTGCAAATGTTTTATTGTTTATTTCCCTTTTGTTTATTATCTACTTAATTTGCTTTGACAATGTTAACATATGTTTCCAATGCCAATAAAGCCCTAACATTTAAATTGAATTGTAATTGAGTAGAGAGAGAGAAAGAGAGAGAGAGAGAGAGAGAGAGTAGAGAGAGAGAGAGAAAGAGAGAAAGAGAGTAGAGAGAGAGAGAGAGAGAGTAGAGAGAGAGAGGGTAGAGAGAAAGAGAGAGGGAGAGTAGAGATAGAGAGAGAGTAGAGAGAGAGAGTAGAGAGAGAGAGAGAGTAGAGAGAGAGAGAGAGTAGAGAGAGAGAGAGTAGAGGTAGAGAGTAGAGAGAAAGAGAGAGAGAGAGTAGAGAGAGAGTAGAGAGAGAGAGTAGAGAGAGAGTAGAGAGAAAGTAGAGAGAAAGAGAGAGAGAGAGGGTAGAGAGAAAGAAGGGGGAGAATTAGTCAACTCTTCCAACAGAGACAGGATGGAGTCTGGAAGACAGGGAGCTTTGATCTCAGCACTGGGGTAGAGGTCTAGTGGAGGAGGGATAGAGAGAGGGATGACACCGAGGAGAGGGGTGGATGAAGGGGTTGAGAGAGAGAGAGAGAGAAAGAGAGAGAGGGAGAGAGACTGAAGTAGGGATAAAAAGAGGTATGGAGAGAGGAATAACAGAAAAGGGAGGGATGTGGCCAGAAAATGCAAGACCACTGGCAGGGTTTCCCTGATCTGAGACGAGTGAGTGTGGTTGGGAAAACATGTTTTTAAATGGGTCTGTTCCCCATGAGAGCGGGGAGTTTAGAAAAACACCCCCATTCCACACACACATACCACTCCAAAAACCCAGGTCAATACCCCGGCAGTATTAAATCAGTATCTCACTGGTTTCCACCCTTGTTCTAAGGAGGAGAACAGCTTAAACAACTTGACAGAAATGCAACTGAAAGTCAGGCGCTGACTGGTTTTTAGAACCTCGGACGTGGTCAAGGAACAGAGGTACAGCGGATGTTTACCATAGCCTTAGGAAGAAAGCATGTTCAGCCTGTAGGTACCTAGGAAGGGCCACCCGAACTTCTGATCCAATAAGCAGTGATGTGGGAGGGGTTTGCAACCTACAACAAATCTCA
The DNA here is from genome assembly GCF_057628025.1 of Oncorhynchus mykiss. Lineage (NCBI taxonomy): Eukaryota > Metazoa > Chordata > Actinopteri > Salmoniformes > Salmonidae > Oncorhynchus > Oncorhynchus mykiss. Next base: position 25,513,916 of record NC_143039.1, read on the forward strand.
ACACTCCGTAATGCAAGGTGTTCAACAGGTGCAGTTGACTCTGATGCTTGCGTCTATATTAGGCTTAATCACCAAAATCAAGGATGGGGAGGAAGGTGGAAGCCACTAGTCTTTTCTTGTCTGAAAAACCTTGCTTTAAATTTTGTGCCAATTTGTTAATGTGAACCTTAAACCCCTGCAACTTATCCAGAACGATGCAGCCCGCCTGGTGTTCAACCCATGTCACCCTGCTCCTCCACACACTCCACTGGCTTCCAGTCATAGCTTGCATCCACTACAATACCATGGTGCTTGCCTACGGAGAGGAACTGCCCCTCCCTACCTTCAGGCTATGCTCAAACCCTACACCCCAACCCGATTACTCTGCTCTGCCACCTCTGGTCTCTTGGCCCTCCCACCCCTGCAGGAGGGTAGCTCCCGCTCAGCCCAGTCCAAGCTCTTCTCTGTTCTGGCACCCCAATTGTGGAACCATCCTCCCCCTGAAGCTAGGACAGCAGAGTCCCTGCCCACCTTTCAGAAAATATCAGAAACCCTACCTCTTCAAAGAATATCTTTATGTATTGAGAAATGGGAATGTTGTCAGAAGTACAGATTTACCCGTTGGACACTTGAAGCTTAGAATGAGTAATAGTCTTGACCTTTGATTTATCAGCATTTAAAAGTCTGAACTGATAGAGGTTTTGCTGAAGGACATCAAAAGTAGTTTGAACATTTCTCAACGATGGATATTAGCCTGATCCACCCCAGAATCACGCTCCAGTGATTATATAGTCAACAGTGAAGTGTCGATAGGACTAGTGGATTTCCTCCTCAACTCTCGTAACTCTGGCAGTACTTGCGTGTGGACATTCCTCTCCACAAAGTCAGATGTAACCCAGTAAACGGAGCTTGACATCCACTAACTCAATTAGCTGTTGCATTCTCCCCTCTCCTCTCCTCTCTCTCTCCACTTGACTTGACATACAGATCAGGTCATGCTCTCTCTCTCTCTCTCTCTCTCTCTCCATCTCATTCTCTCTCTCTCTCTCTCTCTCTCTCTCTATGCATGTCCATAACAGTCAGAGTGAGAAACAGTCCCAAGGTCAGACCAGGAGAAAGAGCTGGTGTCTTCGTTCCCACGACAGGTTAGGGTGTGTGTGTGTAGTCATGTTTGGAGTTTCCAACAGCTGTTGAGTAACTCTGTGGGAAAAGAAGCTAACTGGCAAAAAGCTCAATGGGAGCCTGACCTGAGTGTCATAACAGCCTCGTCGCACACACACACACACACACACACACACACACACACACACACACACACACACACACACACACACACACACACACACACACACACACACACACACACACACACACACACACACACAAACGCACGCGCACACACACACACACCCACACACAGACACAGACACAGACTCCTCTGACGGTCGTTACTGTGTTGAACGACACGAGACATACACTACCGTTCAAAAGTTTGGAGTCACTTGGAAATGTCCTTATTTTTTAAAGAAAAGCACATTTTTTGTCCATTAAAATAACATCAAAAAAATATCAGAAATACAGTGTAGACATTGCTAATGTTGTAAATGACTATTGTAGCTGGAAACAGCTGATTTGAATATCTAGATAGGCGTACAGAGGCCCATTATCAACAACCATCACTCCTGTGTTCGATTGGCACGTTGTGTGAGCTAATCGTAGTTTATAATTTTAAAATGTAAATTGATCATTAGAAAACCCTTTTGCAATTATGTTAGAATAGCTGAAAACTGTTGTTCTAATTAAAGAAGCAATAAAACTGGCCTTCTTTAGACTAGTTGAGTATCTGGAGCCTCACCATTTGTTGGTTCGATTACAGGCTCAAAACTGAAACTTGTCAGTCTATTCTTGTTCTGAAAAATGAAGGCTATTCCATGCGAGAAATTGCCAAGAAACTGAAGATCTCGTACAAGATCTCGTACAACGCTGTGTACTACTCCCTTCACAGAACAGCACAAACTGGCTCTAACCAGAATAGAAAGAGGAGTGGGAGGCCCCGGTGCCAACTGAGCAAGAGGACAAGTACATTAGAGTGTCTAGTTTGAGAAGCCTCACAAGTCCTCAACTGGTAGCTTCATTAAATAGTACCCGTCTCAGTCGCAAGGGCAACAGTGATGCTGGCCTTCTAGGCAGAGTTGCAAAGATAAGCCATCTCTCAGACTGGCCAATAAAAATAAAAGATTAAGATGAGCAAAAGAACACAGACACTGGACAGAGGAGCTCTGCCTTGAAGGCCAGCATCCCGGAGTCGCCTCTTCACTGTTGACATTGAGACTGGTATTTGAGGGCAAAAGGGTTTTCTAATGATCAGCCGTTTCCAACTACAATAGTCATTTACAACATTAACAATGTCTACACTGTATTTCTGATCAACTTGATATTATTTTCATGGACAAAAAATGTGTTTTTCTTTGAAAAACAAGTACATTTCCCAAACTTTGGAACGGTAGTGTATGTGGCAGGGGAAAAGCAACCACGTCGCGGACGCCGACATCTTACTTCCGGACAAGCTAAACATCTTCTTCGCCCGCTTTGAGGATAACACAGTGCCACCGACGCAGTCCGCTCCCAAGGACTGTGCGCTCTCGTTCTCCATGGCCGACATGAGGAAGACGTAAGGGTGTTAACCCTCGCAAGGCTGCTGGCCCAGACAGTATCCCCAGCCGCGTCCTCAGAAAATGCACAGACCTGGCTGGAGTGTTTACGGACATATTCAATCTCTCCCTATCCCAGTCAGCTGTCCCCACTTGCTTCAAGTTGTCTATCATAGTTAATGTACCCAAGAAAGCAAAGGTAACTGAACTAAATGATGATCGCCCCGTAGCACTCACCTCTGTCATCATGAAGTGCTTTGAGAGACTAGTCAAGGATCATATCACCTTTACCTTACCTGTCACCCTAGACCCACTTCAATTTGCATACTGCCCCAATAGATCCACAGATGATGCAATCGCCATCACACTGCACACTGTCCTATCCCATCTGGACAAGAGGAATACCTATGTAAGAATGCTGTTCATTGACTACAGCTCAGCATTCAACACCATAGTACCCTCCAAGCCACTCAGACATAGCTCGCCTAATATTCTTTTACTTTTAGATTTGTGTGATTTGTTGTGAATTGTTAGATACTACTGCACTGTTGGAGCTACACCCGTAATAACATCTGCAAAATAAAATTGGATTTGATTTGACTGCAGAGAGAAATAGCAGAGCAACAATGGTGGGGGCAGAGAGGGGACTTCTAATCAGTGTGCAACAGCAACTTCCCACACACACACACACACACACTCACACTCAGCTTTATCAGACTAGTATAATTAGATTGGATCTTCATTAATGATACACACACACACAAACAAACATATTATGTGTTTTGTTAGGTTTTCAGAGTTCTGGGACGATAATGGTCAATTGATCAGCCCATCTGACATTTGGCCAAACTGCCCTCTGGCTAGCCCGTTTCTGTATAAAAGGTTCTCATGCTCTTTTTTTTCCCAGACGAAAAGACAAGTAGACTTCTGTGGCCCGTTCAAGTCCCCCAGGTAACATGGTCTGGGTCTATGGGGAAATTAACACAATGTACACAGGAGCCCACCTAACTAACTCAGTTCCAGCCTCAGCCACAGTTAGACTAGCCTAGTCCTTATCTATTCCGTCTCAATTTTAAGGGTGTAATTATTATATAACTTTATTAAATCTATTGTACTGGCTATGTGGGAGAGTGAGGGTGGAGGCTGGAAGAAGGAGGCTGGAGGTCAGCACATCTTTGTCTCTCTCTCTTTTTCTTCACATCTCTTCCCATCTTCCCTCTCTCTCGCTCCCTCTCTCTGTCTTTCTCACATGTGGTATTAGCGCAGAGGCAAACAAGAGTGGGAAGATCGCACACACACACACGCAACACACAGACACACACACACACAGACACACACACAGACACACACACGCAACACACAGACACACACACACGCAACACACAGACACACACACACAGACACACACACACGCAACACACACAGACACACACACACACGCAACACACAGACACACACACACACAACACACACGCAACACACAGACACACACACAACACACAGACACACACACACACACACACATGCAACACACACACACACGCACACAGACACACACGGTCGTCTTTTGAAGGGCAGATTTATGCGAAAGTGTTTTGGTCAGCCTCCCTTGCCCTACTGCTACCACGGCAACAGCCTTTGGAAACAATGATGCAGTGGGCTCTCAGATCTCTCTCCGTCTCTCTCTCTCACACACACATACATGCACACGCACACGCTCACACACAGGTGTTTACTGCTTTGGGGATATGCTGGCACCACACCCAAACAGGTGGATCCCAGATGTGAAGCTAATAGAAAACTGTTATGTAACTTCCCAAAGTGTTTGATGTGTGTGATACATAGAGCGAGGATGGAGAGGGGAGGATGACAGAGGAAGAGGAGGGAAGGGTGTGACAGTGTACAGTATAAGGAATGTAGCAGCGTTATGACACATCGTAGCCCTGAAGTAACCTGCTCCCCCTCATCATCAGGAGAGATGTGCTGTCAGTAACTCAGTGAGTATGTGTTCCCAGGTCTCCACAGAGAGATCGAGAACAGCGCCATCTCCTGCCTGGAGGCAGTACAGCATCGGCCACCACGGGGGACCGTAGAACAGCACATAACGTCTCAGAGAGAGAGAGAGAGAGAGAGAGAGAGAGAGAGAGAGAGAGAGAGAGAGAGAGACAGAGAGACAGAGAGACAGAGAGAGAGACAGAGAGAGAGAGAGACTGTTGACTTTGAGACTGGTGTTTTGCAGGTACTATTTAATGAAGCTGCCAGTTGAGGACTTGTGAAGCGTCTGTTTCTCAAACTAGACCCTCTAATTACACTCCACTCCTCTTTCTATTCTGGTTAGAGCCAGTTTGCGCTGTTCTGTGAAGGGAGTAGTACACAGCGTTGTACGAAATCTTGTACGAGATCTTCAGTTTCTTGGCAATTTCTCGCATGGAATAAGCCTTCATTTCTCAGAACAAGAAGAGACTGATGAGTTTCAGAAAAAAGTTATTGGTTTCTGTCCATTTTGAGCCTGTAATCGAACCCACAAATGCTGATGTTCCAGATACTCAACTAGTCTAAAGAAGGCCAGTTTTATTGCTTCTTTAATTAGCACAACAGTTTTCAGCTATTCTAACATAATTGCAAAAGGGTTTTCTAATGATCAATCAGCCTTTTAAAATGATAAACTTGGATTAGCTTAAACAACATGCCAATTGAACACAGGAGTGATGGTTGCTGATAATGGGCCTCTGTACGCCTATGTAGATATTTCATTTAAAAAATCAGCCGTTTCGATAGTCATTTACAACATTAACAATGTCTACACTGTATTTCTGATCAATTTGATGTCATTTTAATGAACAAAAAATGTGCTTTTCTTTCAAAAACAAGGACATTTCTAAGTGACCCCAAACTTTGGAACGGTAGTGTATGTAAATCCTGCAAAAAAAGAAAAGTGCTCTCACTGTCAACTGCATTTATTTTCAGCAAACTTAACATGTGTAAATATTTGTATGAACATAACAAGATTCAACAACTGAGACATAAACTGAACAAGTTACACAGACATGTGACTAACAGAAATTGAATAATGTGTCCCTGAACAAAGGGGGGTCAAAATCAAAAGTAAAAGTCAGTATCTGGTGTGGCCACCAGCTGCATTAAGTACTGCAGTGCATCTCCTCCTCATGGACTACACCAGATTTGCCCGTTCTTGCTGTGAGATGTTACCCCGCTCTTCCACCAAGGTACCTGCAAGTTCCCGGACATTTCTGGGGGGAATGGCCCTAGCCCTCAACCTTTGATCCAACAGGTCCCAGACGTGCTCAATGGGATTGAGAGCCGGGCTCTTTTCTGGCCATGGCAGAACACTGACATTCCTGTCTTGCAGGAAATCACACACAGACGAGCAGTATGGCTGGTGGCATTGTCATGCGGGAGGGTCATGTCAGGATGAGCCTGAAGGAAGGGTACCACATGAGGGAGGAGGATGTCTTCCCTGTAATGCACAGCGTTGAGATTGCTTGCAATGACAACAAGCTCAGTCCGATGATACTGTGACACACCGCCCCAGACCATGACGGACTCTCCACCTCCAAAGTACAGGACTTGGTGTAACGCTCATTCCTTCGTAGATAAAGGTGAATCTGACTATCACCCCTGGTGAGACAAAACCGCGACTCGTCAGTGAAGAGCACTTTTTGCCAGTCCTGTCTGGTCCAGCGACGGTGGGTTTGTGCCCATAGTGATGACTGATGAAAACCGGCCTTACAACAGGCCTACAAGCCCTCAGTCCAGCCTCTCTCAGCCTATTGCGGACAGTCTGAGCACTGATGGAGAGATTGTGCATTCCTGGTGTAACTCGGGCAGTTGTTGTTGCCATCCTGTAACTGTCCCGCAGGTGTGATGTTCGGATGTACCGATCCTGTGCAGGTGTTGTTACACGTGGTCTGCCACTGCGAGGACGATCAGCTATCCGTCCTGTCTCCCTGTAGCGCTGTCTTAGGCGTCTCACAGTACATTGCAATTCATTGCCCTGGCCACATCTGCAGTCCTCATGCCTCCTTGCAGCATGCCTAAGGTACGTTCACGCAGATGAGCAGGGACCCTGGGCATCTTTCTTTTGGTGTTTTTCAGAGTCAGTAGAAATGCCTCTTTAGTGTCCTAAGTTTCCAAACTGTGACCTTAATTGACTACTATCTATAAGCTGTAGGTGTCTTAACGACTGTTCCATAGGCGCATGTTCATTAATTGTTCCTTGTTCATTGAACAAGCATTGGAAACAGTGTGAAAACCCGTTACAATGAATATCTGTGAAGTTTTGTGGATTTTTACAAATGATCTTTGAAAGACAGGGTCCTGAAAAAGGGACATTTTTTTTTTTGCTGAGTTTATTTACTCAAAAAATATATGCGGGATTGGAAATGATACAGACAATTACATTGATAGAAGCCACAATCTATCTGCAATATTAAAGTTACGGTTGCTATGACATCACTCACAAACACATCTTCCCGTCTTAAGTCAGGTTCATCATACACAAACACACACACACTTCTCCTCTCCTAGATCCGCTCTCCACCGTAGTCAGGCCTTCCCACAATCCCCCAAGGGTTCGACCTATGACCCGAGAGAGGTGTATCCTGGGTAATGTTGTTTTCATAACTCCTACCACCCTGGCTCTACAAACACACAGGACCACGGAACATATGCACCACATTACACACACACACACACACACACGCACACACACACACACACACACACACACATATACACACACACACATATACACACACACACACACACACACACACACACACACACACACACACACACACACATACACACACACAGACACACACAGACACACACACACACACAGATCCGCTTCATCTGAAGCAGTCAGAACTAGTCTAGGTAGATAAATACTTCTCAATACCACCACACACAGACACCCCATGACTCCCTCTCCTAACAATGTGTTGATCAGTGTGGTCAGTTTATAGTAAAATGTGGATAATGGTTATCAAGGAGACCTTGACTAATAAGAAAAACAATGCTGTTTCCCCGTCATTCTACTGATTCGTTTATTTTCAGTTAAACCAATACCGATTACAAATGAACTTCATGTTCGTACGACGTCCTAATCTTTATGTAATCAATTTAATTGTGAAAGCATTCCAGCAGTTTGGAATTGTGTGCCCAGCTTTAGATTCCTTACAGAACACCTGCTGGGGGGAGAAGGGAATAGAATAGAGTGAATGGAAGACAAAAGGACAAGATAGAACAATATCATCAGCCTAGTGCAGTACTTCATCCCAACAGTGATTCCCGTCATCTGGTTCCAATAAGAACACCCTGTTCCTCCCTCCCTCCCTTCTCCCACACTCCCTCACAAACACACATAAACACACACACACTGACCTACACAGTGCTGCGGAGAGGTGTGTAAAGGGCTTGTGAGGAATTCAACCAGAACAGTACTTATGTGACATAACTACTTATATGAACACCCCTGTTGTTACAACTGTTTCAATACAAAACACACACACACACACACACACACACACACACACACACACGCGCAACTGACCCCTACTTCTCTGTGTGAAAGGCAGATGAAAGGAGGAAAGAAAAAACATCCCTCCCATCCCTCTCACCATACCTCGCTATTTCTTTTTTTAACATCAAATTCAAGAACTTTCCTCAAAAACATTCACCCACACAATATCCCCCCTCCTTCTATCCCTCCCTGCTCTCCTCTCCATGGTGGATTCCTTCTGTGTTCCTGGTAGCTCAGGGAGAAATGGAAATAGAGAGAGAGAGAGAGAGAGAGAGAGAGAGAGAGAGAGAGAGAGAGAGAGAGAGAGAGAGAGAGAGAGAGAGAGAGAGAGAGAGAGAGAGAGAGAGAGAGAGAGAGAGAGAGAGAGAGAGAGAGAGAGAGAGAGAGAGAGAGAGAGAGAGAGAGAGAGAGAGGGAGGGAGGGAGGTCTCAACATATAGATCTCAGTCTGAGCTTGTGTCCTAACTTGCACCCTATTTCCTTTATAGTGCACTACTTTCGACCATGGCCCATAATGCACTATACAGGGAATAGACCTTTTCAGACACAACCTCAGACTCACCAGGCGTTAGTCACAGTGTGCAACAGTGTTGAGAATCTAAGTGAAAACGTTCAGTTCAAGGTTGCAACATGCTGATAACTGACACAGAACAGTGGTGAGAACTGTAAACACCGACACCAGGAGATCTCTACACCATGTCACACTTCCCTTACATATACACACACTAACACGCAAATGCGCGCCTCTCTCCCTCTCTTTGATATCTCTGTTCTCTTGTCCTGTGATGTCTGATACAACAGTCCCAGCGTTATATAACAGCCCTCTCACCTAGGGCCTGGCCAGTGTGTGTGTTTTTGTATGTGTGTTAGGTGAATGGCCCTCTTCACCTATAGCCACTCCCTTACCATTCCCAAAACATCTCAAACTATTTTATCATGAACATCAGAGATTGAACATCAGGCCTCGGAACAGCACTGAATCTTTCACTCTTTCTCTTCCTCTCACCTGATCTCTCTCTCCCGCTCTCCCTCTCCGTTTCTCTCTCTCTCTCTCTCTCTCTCTCTCTCTCTCTCTCTCTCTCTCTCTCTCTCTCTCTCTCTCTCTCTCTCTCTCTCTCTCTCTCTCTCTCTCTCTCTCTCTCTCTCTCTCTCTCTCTCTCTCTTTACCCATCTCTCTCTCCTTACCCCTCTCTCTCTCCTTACCCCTCTCTCTCGCAAATGTGTCACTGTCCCAATACTTTTGGAGCTCACTGTATATACAGTGGGGTCTGAATTTAGACACCCTTAATAAATATTAGCAATAATGACTATATTGTAAGCTTATAAAAATTGGGAAATTATATTGTTTTATACTAATACAATTGCTCAGAGAAAGAGATTTTGTTTAACAAGTAATAGTTGTTTTTTTCAAAAAGGTAGGAGTCAAAATGATTGACACACCTGTTTTCAATATCTCACCGTAAGAGGAGAACGACACTGAGCCTTCTTCTAAAATGTTTGAGGAGTTGGAGAACACATTGGGAGGAATTTTAGACCATTCCTTCATAACAAATCATTCCACATCCTTGATATTCTTAATCTGTGCTTATTGACTGCCCTCTTCAATTCAAACTAGAGGTTTTTAATGGGTTTAAGTCCGGAGACTGAGATGGCCATAGTAAAATGTTGATTTGTGGCCAATTAACCATTTCTTTGTGGAATTTGATGTATGCTTGTGGTTGTTGTCTTGCTGGAAGATCCACTTGTGGCTAAGTTTCAGTAACCTGGCAGAGGCAATCAGGTTCTTGGCTAAAATATCCTGGTAGGCCTACTGGGTAAAGTTCATGATGCCAATGACCTTGACCTCTTAAGGATCCACCCCTTTCTTTCAATGTTCCTAATAAATGACATAGCCAAATCTAACTGCCTGTAGCTCAGGACCTGAAGCAAGGATATGCATATTCTTGGTAACATTTGAAAGGAAACACTTTGAAGTTTGTGGAAATGTAAAGGAATGTAGGAGATTATAACAGAATAGATCTGGTAAAAGATAGAAGAAGTTAACAAGGGCCCCAAGGACCAGTGGAAGCAAAATAGCCCCATAACATCAGATCCACCACCATACTTTACAGTAGGTTTGGGGTTCTGCTTATGACTTCTCATTTAGATGCCAAACTCACCACTGGTGTGCCTGGCCAAAGACCTCTATTTTCATGTCAATCATTTCTGACCCCACCATATACAGTGGGGAGAACAAGTATTTGATACACTGCCGATTTTGCAGGTTTTCCTACTTACAAAGCATATAGAGGTCTGTAATTTTTTATCATAGGTACACTTCAACTGTGAGAGACAGAATCTAAAACAAATATCCAGAAAATAACATTGAATGATTTTTAAGTAATTAATTAGCATTTTATTGCATGACATAAGTATTTGATACATCAGAAAAGCAGAACTTAATATTTGGTACAGAAACCTTTGTTTGCAATTACAGAGATCATATGTTTCCTGTAGTTCTTGACCAGGTTTGCACACACTGCAGCAGGGATTTTGGCCCACTCCTCCATACAGACCTTCTCCAGATCCTTCAGGTTTCGGGGCTGTCGCTGGGCAATACGGACTTTCAGCTCCCTCCAAAGATTTTCTATTGGTTTCAGGTCTGGAGACAGGCTAGGCCACTCCAGGACCTTGAGATGCTTCTTACGGAGCCAATCCTTAGTTGCCCTGGCTGTGTGTTTCGGGTCGTTGTCATGCTGGAAGACCCAGCCACGACCCATCTTCAATGCTCTTACTGAGGGAAGGAGGATGTTGGCCAAGATCACGCGATACATTACCCCATCCATTCTCCCCTCAATATGGTGCAGTCGTCCTGTCCCCTTTGCAGGAAAGCATCCACAAAGAATGATGTTTCCACCTCCATGCTTCACGGTTGGGATGGTGTTCTTGGGGTTGTACTCATCCTTCTTCTTCCTCCAAACATGGCGAGTGGAGTTTAGTCCAAAAAGCTCTATTTTTGTCTCATCAGACAACATGACCTTCTCCCATTCCTCTGGGTCATCCAGATGGTCATTGGCAAACAGACGAGGAGAGCGTGAGTGTCCTCGTCTCTTGCCTGATGGGTAGAGCCTTGGAGTGGGCCAATGCCGTCTGGAACGGGCCCGACTCAGCGAGGGGCCACTACCTGGAGTTCACCCGCCGTTTCCGGGCCATGTTCGATAACCTTCCGGAGGGCCGAGCGGCGGGTGAGAAATTGTTCCATCTCAGGCAGGGGACGAGGAGCGTGCAGGACTTCGCGCTGGAATTCCGGACCTTGGCCGCTGGAGAGGGGTGGAACGACAGAGCCCTGATAGACCATTACAGGTGTAGCCTGAGAGAGGACGTCCGCAGGGAGCTGGCTTGTCGGGACACTACGCTCAGCCTGGACGAGCTCATAGACATGTCGATCCGGCTAGACCATCTGCTGGCTGCTCGCGGACGTTCTGAAAGGGTCCTGTCTGTTCCACCTCCTGGCCCTCCCGCTCCTATACCTATGGAGCTAGGGGGGACTGCATCTAGGGAGACCAGCGGAGGAGGCTCCTCCTGTACCAGCTGTGGCCGGAGAGGGCACACTTCCGGTCGGCGCTGGAGGAGTCCATCTGGCAGTCAAGAGGGCAGGCAGAACACTCCTCGGTCACCCCAGGTGAGTCAGCACCACACTCACCCCGAGCTTCCTGTTGGTCACATGTTTTTATTAATTTGTCTCCTTAAGTTTTCTCCTTCTCTTCAACATAAGGCGCTAGTCGATTCAGGCGCAGCTGGGAACTTTATAGATCGCGGACTCGCCCAGAGGTTGAGGATTCCGTTAGTAAAGGTAGACCCCCCCTTCCCCGTGCACTCCTTAGATAGTCGACCGTTAGGGTCAGGGCTGGTCAGGGAGGCCACGATTCCTCTGGAGATGATTACGCGGGGGGATCATAAGGAGCGGATTAGTCTGTTCCTCATCGATTCACCTGCGTTTCCGGTGGTGCTGAGGATTCCCTGGCTGGCTATTCACAATCCTATGATTTCGTGGAGACAGGGAGCTCTCCAGGGGTGGTCTGATGAGTGTTCAGGCAGGTGTGTAGGAGTTTCCATTGGTGCGAAAACGGTGGAGAGTGCAGACCAGGTTTCCACCGTGCGCATTCCCGCTGAGTATGCCGAGTTGGCTATCGCCTTCAGTAAAAAGAAGGCGACCCAATTACCACCTCATCGACAAGGGATTGCGTGATAAACCTCCAGGTAAACGCTGCATTGCCCAGGAGTCACGTGTATCCTTTGTCCCAGGAGGAGACGTTGGCTATGGAGACGGAAGCTCTAGGACAGGGGTACATTCGGCCCTCCATGTCACCCGTCTCCTCGAGTTTCTTTTTTGTGAAGAAAAAGGAGGGTGGTTTGCGTCCGTGCATTGATTATCGAGGGCTAAATCATTTCACGGGGCGCGGTTCTTCACAAAACTGGACCTCAGGAGCGCGTATAATCTGGTGCGTATTCGGGAGGGAGATGAGTGGAAAACCGCATTTAGTACCACATCTGGCCATTATGAGTACCTCGTCATGCCGTACGGGTTAAAGAATGCTCCAGCCATCTTTCAATCCTTCGTCGACGAGATTCTCAGAGACCTGCACGGACAGGGTGTGGTGGTGTATATTGACAATATCTTGATCTACTCCGCCACGCGCGCTGCACATGTGTCTCTGGTGCGCAAGGTTCTAGGGCGACTGCTGGAGCACGACCTGTACGTGAAGGTGGAGAAATGTGAGTTTTCCAAACGAGCCGTTTCCTTCCTGGGTTATCTCATTTCCAACTCGGGGGTGGTGATGGAGTGTGACTGCGTCAAGGCCGTGTGTAATTGGCCGACTCCGACCACGGTAAAAGAGGTGCAGCGGTTCTTAGGGTTTGCCAAATACTACCGGAGGTTTATCCGGGGTTTTGGCCAGGTAGCGGCTCCTATTACCTCACTGCTGAAGGGGGGGGGGGGCGGTGAGTTTGCAGTGGTCAGCAGAGGTGGACGGAGCTTTCCGTCGTTTGAAAGCGCTGTTCACCGACGCGCCAGTGTTGACGCATCCGGACCCTTCTTTGGCGTTCATAGTAGAGGTGGATGCATCCGAGGCCGGGGTTGGAGCCGTGCTCTCACAGTGCTCGGGTACGCCACCGAAGCTCTGCCCCTGTGCTTTTTTTTCGAAGAAGCTCGGGCTGGTGGAGCAAAACTATGATGTGGGGGACAGGGAGTTGTTGGCTGTGGTTAAGGCCCTGAAGGTGGGGAGACACTGGCTTGAGGGGGCTAAGCACCCTTTCCTCATCTGGACTGACCACCGTAACCTGGAGTATACCCGAGCAGCTAGGATACTGAATCCTCGTCAGGCAAGGTGGGCCATATATTTCACCAGATTTAGATTTACGATCTCGTATCGACCAGGTTCCCTCAACACTAAGGTCGACGTGCTGTCCCGCCTCTACGACACTGAGGACCGGTCCATCGATCCTACTCCCATCATTCCGGTGACTAGACTGGTAGCACCGGTAGAATGGGAGGTGGACATCGAGCGGGTGCTAAGGGAGAAACCTGCACCTCCACAGTGCCCCGAGGGTCGTAGGTACACTGTTCGTGATCAATTGATTCGGTGGGCTCATAGTCTACCCTCGTCAGGTCACCCGGGTATTTAGAGGACAGTGCGAGGTCTTAGGGGGAAGTACTGGTGGCCCACCTTAGTGAGGGATTCTATGTCTCCTCATGTTTGGTGTGCGCCCAGAGTAAGGCTCCCAGGCACTTGCCATGAGGGAAGTTACAAGCCCTCCCCGTTCCACAATGGCCGTGGTCCCATCTATCGGTGGATTTTCTAACTGATCTTCCCCCGTCTCAGGGAAACACGACGATCCTGGTCGTTGTGGATTGGTTCTCGAAGTCCTGTGGTCTTATCCCGTGGCCCGGACTCCCTACGGCCCTACAGACTGCGGAGGCTCTGTTCACCCATGTCTTCTGGCACTACGGGGTGCCCGAGGACATCGTTTCTGATCGGGGTCCCCAGTTTACATCCCGAGTGTGGAGGGCGTTTATGGAACATCTGGGGGTCTCGGTCAGCCTGAACTCGGGGTTTCACCCGGAGAGTAATGGGCAGGTGGAGAGAGTGAACCAGGAGGTGGGTAGGTTTCTGCGGTCATTTTGCCAGGACCGGCCAGGGGAGAGGGCGAGATACCAGTGTGTATTTTAGGTGGAGTGTATTACGCCTGTGTTTCGGCGTCACCTATTTGTACATGTTTTGGTTGGACATTAAAGTGTGTTTTTTCCCGTATCCTTGGCTCTCTGCGCCTGACTCCACACCCATTCACTCTTTGGACGTTACAGTTCTGGTGTTTTCCTTTGGCTTTTCCTGCTCGTCCAATGACGGTTGCTGTATGTGGAATACCACTTTCTCTGTCCATGTATTTAACAGTTTGTCCAGTTTTCAGACTGGAACAACCAGGTTCTCTTAACACATGTGTCTGTTGTTGAATGTTTTCCTCATTTGAACGCTCAACAGTATTACCTGTTTCATGGTTGAAGGTGTCTGCTCCATTTCCTGTGTCAGTTTCAGTGTCCATATCATTGGATACGACATCTGGTAGGTTTGTGTATGTTACTGTGTCCTTTTTCATTAGGAGACTGATTCTCAGCAACAGCCCCTCTATCTTGTTGATCATTTACTTTCCGCAATATTGAGTGATGCACCCTGACAATGATGCCTCCATGCCTCACAAATATCACCACACCATCTTGGCCAATGACTACTCCCGGTCCTTTCCACTCTTGATAGTCAACTCGTTTGTAGTACACTTTGTTTCCAGTTTCGTACTTCTCATCATCATTATTCCCTGCACTCCTGAGTAACTTCTGAAGTCTGTCAACTGTAGCATGTCCAAACTGTTTGTGAAGCTTGAACAATACTTTGTGTTTTTCTTTTGTGTTCATGTTCTCTGTGACTGTCAGAATCTCCATGTTCTCTGTGACTGTCAGAATCTCCATGTTCTCTGTGACTGTCAGAATCTCCATGTGCTCTGTGACTGTCAGAATCTCCATGTTCTCTGTGACTGTCAGAATCTCCATGTTCTCTGTGACTGTCAGAATCTCCATGTGCTCTGTGTTCATCAGAATCTCATTTTTACATGGACTCTGTGTGATGTCTTTGTCTAAAATGTTTACACAATAGTGGACTGAGGTAGTAAGTTCAAGAGTCACTGGTTGTTTAAACATCACTGCCTAGTCATTTTTTACGTCTAGTACAGCCTCTGCCTTCCTGGGGGAAGCTTTTAGTAAGGGGATGTCTGTAGGGACCACCTCTGTTTCAATGTAACACTTAGTCTGACACATTTTTGCTGGTATCTTAACTCCCTTGGTAGAATGGACAATTCTCCCATCTCCAAATGTGAAAGCTCTGTTGCTTGGTGTGTCAATCATATGTTGTACTTCTTTCGTATTTAGTTCACTGACACAGCTATCAAGCCATTTTGCACCACACACTGTCCGTGTGCATGCAGTATCACTCACATCAGATCCTAAGGATTCAACTATCAAAATCTCAGTATCAGAAGCAGATTCATTTGAAAACAGTGTAATGCTACACTGCTCTATGTCTGTGTTTACATTTTCCTCTGTTAGTTTAACTTGTTCATTTTTATGAGGACAGTCTTTAACCCAATGGTAAGTGCTTTGACAAATAGCACATTTTTGATCTCCTTCCATATTTGTCCAGTGGATTTGTGCCGGGTAATGGCGCCCTCTTCTGGTTGTCTTGAGAACGTGACTTGTTGGCACCTTTTCTCTGCTGCTCAGTGTAATATGCTGCGTCACTCACTTGCATTCCATCTGTTATTGGCGCGACAGACGTCTTTTCACCAAATATTATTTTTAGTGCCGACTTCATTGATTGTCAGCACAGTACAAGCAGTCAAAGCCAACTGTTTCTCCCTGCCATCTAGACAGGCTTCTTTAAGAAATCCAGAATCCAGTGCTCTGATCAAAGTTCCCATACCATCATCCTTGTTGAAATCCTCCAGGGATATTTCCAGTGCTGTATCTCTCTCTCTTCCCTCGAGTGATAATACCACCACAAGTGCTTGCTTTTTCGCGTCCAGATTAGTAACCCGTGTCCAGATTCCAAGTTAATTTTTCCAACTTTTGTACGACCTCTTCTCGTCGAAGCAAGGTGGCACATTGTAGTTATTAGGCATCCTCTGCTACCAATGTTAACTCGAAATGACACAACAACAAGGTTCCAGTTTAACTAGGTTTACTATACTATATGAACACACTATAAGGTAGCCATTACACTCAAGGCTAGGTCCATCAACAACAAGACTCCCTGCGCAGGCGCACTCTTGACTGAATAATAGCCCCGTAATAACAGAAATATAGGGATACTTAAAACATGAACTTAACACCAGACACATGTAGAATCTATGCCAAGGTGCATTGAAGCTGTTCTGGCTCGTGGTGCCCCAACGCCCTATTAAGAAACTATATGTTGGTGTTGCCTTTCTTTTGTCAGTTACTTGTACACACACACACACACACACACACGTTTTATGGTAAGAGCAACAGGAATTAATGATGCAACCAACCATAATAAAATCTCAGAGAGATAGAGATGGAAATAGAGAGAGGGAAGGAGCAAGGGAGGGTGGTAACTCCAGAGCTTAGAGGTCAGTGTTTAGGGGTGAAAGGTCATCCCTGAAACAGCTCCTTTGACTGCAGGTGGCTCAGCTCCCCCACGCTCTCTCTCACACACACACCACACACACACACCACACACACACACACACACACACACACACACACACACACACACACACACACACACACACGCGCACACACACACACACACACACAGAGAGAGAGTGATCTGACTGCTACTGAGCTTAGCTGTAGAGAGAGACCTATCATCATCAGTAGCGTGTTCCATCTTTCCGATCAGTTAGATGTGATGTTAGGCCTCTAGTGGCCAAACACACACACACTGCAGCACCGTCCATCACTTCAGTTAACAGTAATGATGCATTACTTTACACCTTCCATCACTTCAGCTAACAGTAATGACCCATTCCATCAATTCAATGACTTCAGTTTTGTTGTACACACGTGTATTGTAAATGTTTTTCATTTACAACATAGACATTTTAAGTGATACCAAGACAATTTCCTAGAACCTTGTATGTGGCTAATAAAATGAATCTAATTACCTTCAAATGTTGCAGTCCTGTCTGTTGGCTATCAGTGGAGGCTGGTGGGAGGAGCTATAGGAGGACGGGCTCATTGTAATGTCTGGAATGGAATTAAAGGAACCGAGTCAAACATGTGGTTTCCATATGTTTGATACGATTCAATTTATTCCATTCCAGACATTCCAATGAGCCCGTCCTCCTATCATCATGTCTATATAGTGGCAGACATGTTGTGCTACGGTTCTGATGTGCTATCTCTGAACACGGTGAAATATCAACGAAAAGAAGTTGTCTGTTGGAAATGAATACTAGAGATGAAAACAGAACAAAAACGTCCTTCCATTACAGAGAGTGAGGTAACAGAGTACATGGTAAACTCACGTAAGGGTACTCATTCACCAATAACGATTGACAGGTGTGGCACTCCACAAGCATATTTGTACACTTCTGTCCAGACTGCAGCGTATTTGGCCCCCTCGTCGAGGCTGATCTCCAAGTTGAGTTATCGGTCACTCAGATGCTGATACTTCCCAACCCTGTGGCAAATCCCCACTATCATCAATGCGTCAAAATGTCGTCATGGCTTTAGAAGCTTCTGATAGGCTCATTGACATCATTTGAGTCAGTTGGAGGTGTACCTGTGGATGTATTTCAAGGTCTACCTTCAAACTCTGCGCCTCTTTGCTTGACATCATGGAAAAATCAAAAGAAATCAGTCCAGACCCCAGAAAAACAATTGCATACCTCCACAAGTCTGGTTCATCCTTGGGAGGAATTTCCAAATGCCTGAAAGTACCATGTTCATCTGTACAAACAATAGTACACAACTCTAAACACCATGGGACCATGCAGGCGTCATACCGCTCAGGCGCGTTCTGTCTCCTAGAGATGAAAGTACTTTGGTGCGAAAAGTGTAAATCAATCCCAGAACAACAGCAAAGGACCTTGTGGAGATGCTGGAGGAAACAGGTACAAAAGTATCTGTATCCACAGTAAAACGAGTTCTATATCAACATAACCTGAAAGGCCGCTCAGCAAGGAAGAAGCCACTGCTCCAAAACCACCATAAATATGCCAGACTACGGTTTGCAACTGCACATGAGGACAAAGATTGTACTTTTTGGAGAAATGTCCTCTGGTCTGATGAAAAAAAAATGAACTGTTTGGCTGTAATGACCATCGTTATGTTTGGAGGAAAAAGGGGGAGGCTTGCAAG
>NC_143039.1:25537500-25550000 GCF_057628025.1 Oncorhynchus mykiss
AGTAACTCACAGCGTTGATTCCTGACAGTTGTTCCCTCTCTCAGTAACTCACAGTGTTGATTCCTGACAGTTGTTCCCTCTCTCTCAGTAACTCACAGCGTTGATTCCTGACAGTTGTTCCCTCTCTCCCCCTCTCTCAGTAACTCACAGTGTTGATTCCTGACAGTTGTTCCCTCTCTCCCAGTAACTCACAGCGTTGATTCCAGACAGTTGTTCCCTCTCTCCCCCTCTCTCAGTAACTCACAGTGTTGATTCCTAACAGTTGTTCCCTCTCTCCCAGTAACTCACAGCGTTGATTCCTGACAGTTGTTCCCTCTCTCCCCCTCTCTCAGTAACTCACAGTGTTGATTCCTGACAGTTGTTCCCTCTCTCTCAGTAACTCACAGTGTTGATTCCAGACAGTTGTTCCCTCTCTCAGTAACTCACAGTGTTGATTCCTGACAGTTGTTCCCTCTCTCTCAGTAACTCACAGTGTTGATTCCAGACAGTTGTTCCCTCTCTCTCAGTAACTCACAGCGTTGATTCCTGACAGTTGTTCCCTCTCTCCCCCTCTCTCAGTAACTCACAGCGTTGATTCCTGACAGTTGTTCCCTCTCTCCCCCTCTCTCAGTAACTCACAGCGTTGATTCCTGACAGTTGTTCCCTCTCTCCCCCTCTCTCAGTAACTCACAGTGTTGATTCCTGACAGTTGTTTCCTCTCTCTCAGTAACTCACAGCGTTGATTCCTGACAGTTGTTCCCTCTCTCAGTAACTCACAGTGTTGATTCCTGACAGTTGTTCCCTCTCTCAGTAACTCACAGCGTTGATTCCTGACAGTTGTTCCCTCTCTCAGTAACTCACAGCGTTGATTCCTGACAGTTGTTTCCTCTCTCAGTAACTCACAGCGTTGATTCCTGACAGTTGTTCCCTCTCTCAGTAACTCACAGCGTTGATTCCTGACAGTTGTTCCCTCTCTCAGTAACTCACAGCGTTGATTCCTGACAGTTGTTTCCTCTCTCAGTAACTCACAGCGTTGATTCCTGACAGTTGTTCCCTCTCTCAGTAACTCACAGCGTTGATTCCTGACAGTTGTTCCCTCTCTCAGTAACTCACAGTGTTGATTCCTGACAGTTGTTCCCTCTCTCTCAGTAACTCACAGTGTTGATTCCTGACAGTTGTTCCCTCTCTCTCAGTAACTCACAGCGTTGATTCCTGACAGTTGTTCCCTCTCTCCCCCTCTCTCAGTAACTCACAGTGTTGATTCCTGACAGTTGTTCCCTCAGTAACTCACAGCGTTGATTCCTGACAGTTGTTGTGAGAGATGCATCATCAGGGCTACAAACAGCTGCTGCCTGTAGAGAGACGACCGCACCTAGAAGACCACAGACATATCACATTATTAATACAGGACTACAGACATATATCATATTATAAATACAGGACTACAGACACATATCATATTATAAATACAGGACTACAGACACATATCACATTATTAATACAGGACTACAGACACATATCATATTATTACTACAGGACTACAGACACATATCACATTATTAATACAGGACAACAGACACATATCACATATTAATTCAGGACTACAGACACATATCACATTATTAATACAGGACAACAGACACATATCACATTATTAATTCAGGACTACAGACACATATCACATTATTAATTCAGGACTACAGACACATATCACATTATTAATTCAGGACTACAGACACATTTAGAGAGCTATAGAACGTACCAGTACAGCGATAGAGACTTGCGCCTCCTTCTCCACCTCCTCCTTCTCCCTCCTCATCTCCTCCAGGTCAGCTGATGGGTCATACTCTCCCTTCAGACGACGCAGACCTACAAACGCACACACACAGCAAGTGTGTATTTTGGACACACCTACTCATTCAAGGGTTATTATTTATTTATACTATTTTCTACATTGTAGAATAATAGCGAAGACATAAACTATGAAATAACAACCCACTCAAGTGGGTTGAGTCACTGATGTGATCTTCCTGTCTGGGTTGGCGCCCCCCTTGGGTTGTGCCGTGGCGGAGATCTTTTTGGGCTATACTCAGCCTTGTCTCAGGATGGTAAGTTGGTGGTTGAAGATATCCCTCTAGTGGTGTGGGCGCTGTGCTTTGGCAAAGTGGGTGGGGTTATATCCTGCCTGTTTGGCCCTGTCCGGGGGTATCATCGGATGGGGCCACAGTGTCTCCTGACCCCTCCTGTCTCAGCCTCCAGTATTTATGCTGCAGTAGTTTGTGTCGGGGGGCTAGGGTCAGTCTGTTATATCTGGAGTAATTCTCCTGTCTTATTAGGTGTCCTGTGTGAATTTAAGTATGCTCTCTCTAATTCTCTCTTTCTTTCTCTCTTTCTTTCTCTCTCTCGGAGGACCTGAGCCCTAGGACCATGCCTCAGGACTACCTGGCATGATGACTCCTTGCTGTCCCCAGTCCACCTGGCCGTGCTGCTGCTCCAGTTTAAACTGTTCTGCTTGCGGCTATGGAACCCTGACCTGTTCATCGGACGTACTACCTGTCCCAGACCTGCTGTTTTCAACTCTCTAGAGACAGCAGGAGAGGTAGAGATACTCTTAATGATCGGCTATGAAAAGCCACCTGACATTTACTCCTGAGGTGCTGACTTGTTACACCCTCGACAACTACTGTGATTATTATTATTTGACCATGCTGGTCATTTATGAACATTTGAACATCTAGGCCTTGTTCTGTTATAATCTCCACCCGGTACAGCCAGAAGAGGACTGGCCACCCCTCATAGCCTGGTTCCTCTCTAGGTTTCTTCCTAGGTTTTGGCCTTTCTAGGCAGTTTTTCCTAGAAACCGTGCTTCTACACCTACATTGCTTGCTGTTTGGGGATTTAGGCTGGGTTTCTGTACAGCACTTTAAGATATCAGCTGATGTAAGAAGGGCTATATAAATACATTTGATATGATTTTGATTTGATAGTAGCCACAAAAGTTTTAAACAAATCTAAATAGATTTTAGATTTTAGATTCTTCAAAGAAGCCACCCTTTGCCTTGATGACAGCTTTGCACACTCTTGGTATTCTCTCAACTAGCTTAATCTGGAATGCTTTTCCAACAGTCTTTTCCAACAGGAGTTCCCACATATGCTGAGCACTTGTTGGATGCTTTTTCTTCACTCTGCGGTCCAACTCATCCCAAACCATCTCAATTGGATTGAGGTTGGGTGATTGTGGAGGCCAGGTCATCTGATGCAGCACTCTCTTTCTTGGTCAGAAAGCCCTTACACAGCATGGAGGTGTGTTGAGTCATTGTCCTGTTGAAAAACAAATGATAGTCCCACTAAGCGCAAACCAAATGGGATGGCATATCACTGCAGAATGCTGTGGTAGTCATGCTGGTTAAGTGTGCATTGAATTCTAACTGTGCATTGAATTCACAGACAGCGTCACCAGCAAGGCACCCCCACACCTCCTCCTCCATGCTTCACGGTGGGAACTACACATGCGGAGATCATCCGTTCACCTACTCTGCTTCTCACAAAGACACGGCAGTTGGAACCTAAACTCTCCAATTTGAACTCATCAGACCAAAGGACAGATTTCCACCGGTCTAATGTCCATTGCTCGTGTTTCTTGTCCCAAGCAAGTCTCTTCTTCTATTGGTGTCCTTTAGTAGTGGTTTCTATGCAGCAATTCGACCACGAAGGCCTGATTCACGATGTCTCCTCTGAACAGTTGATGTTGAGATGTGTCTGTTACTTGAACTCAGTAAGGCAGTTATTTGGGATGCAATTTCTGAGGCGGGTAACTCAAATTAACTTATCCTCTGCAGCAGAGGTAACTCTGTGTCTTCTTTTCCTATTGGTGTTCTTTAGTAGTGGTTTCTTTGCAGGAATTTCGACTGCCCTTGAAGAAACTTTCAAAGTTCTTGAAGTTTTCCGTATTGACTGACCTTCATGTTTTAAAGTAATGATGAATTGTCGTTTGTCTTCGCTTATTTGAGCTGTTCTTGCCATAATATGGACTTCATAATTTACCAAATAAGGCTATCTTCTGTATACCCCCCCTACCTTGTCACAACACAACTGATGGGCTCAAACGCACTAACAAGGAAAGAAATTCCACAAATTAACTTTTAACAAGGCACACTTGTTAATTGAAATGCACTCCAGGTGACTACCTCATGAAGCTGGTTGAGAGAATGCCAAGAGTGTGGAAAACTGTCATGAAGGCAAAGAGTGGCTACTTTGAAGAATCTCAAACATAACATATATTTTGATTTGTTTAACCCTTTTTTGGTTACTACATGATTCCATATCTGCTATTTCATAGTTGTGATGTCTTCACTACTATTATACAATGTAGAAAATAGTACAAATAAAGAAAAACCCTTGAATGACTAGGTGTGTCCAAACTTTTGACTGGTACTGTATTTTCTAAGAGAGATCTGAGATTTCTACAGTACATACTATTTTTGGCCTCCTCCACCATGCCTCTCTTGATGTAGAGGTATCTGGGACTTTCAGGACACAGTGGCAGCAGTAGAGACTGTAAAACAGCAGGAGCTCCAGACAGACCCAGCAGCAGCGGCCAGTAGTAGTCATTACCCAGGAGGAACTCTAGACCTAGCACCTGGGGGACAGGGGGACAAAGATGAGGGACAGACACAGAGAGAGACAGGGGACAGAGATTAGGGACATACACAGAGAGAGACAGGAGGACAGAGATTAAAGACGGACACAGAGAGAGACAGGGGGACAGAGATTAGGGACGGACACAGAGAGAGACAGGGGGACAGAGATTAGGGACGGACACAGAGAGAGACAGGAGGACAGAGATTAGGGACGGACACAGAGAGAGACAGGGGGACAGAGATGAGGGACAGACACAGGGAGACAGGTGGACAGAGATTAGGGACGGACGCAGAGAGAGACAGGGGGACAGAGATGAGGGACAGACACAGAGAGAGACAGGGGGACAGAGATTAGGGACAGACACAGAGAGAGACAGGAGGACAAAGATTAGGGACGGACACAGAGAGAGACAGGGGGACAGAGATTAAAGACAGACACAGAGAGAGACAGGAGGACAGAGATTAGGGACAAACACAGAGAGAGACAGGTGGACAGAGATTAAAGACGGACACAGAGAGACAGGAGGACAGAGATTAGGGATGGACACAGAGAGCGACAGGGGGACAGAGATTAGGGACAAACACAGAGAGAGACAGGTGGACAGAGATTAAAGACAGACACAGAGAGACAGGAGGACAGAGATTAGGGACGGACACAGAGAGAGACAGGGGGACAGAGATTAGGGACGGACACAGACAGTGACAGGGGGACAGAGATTAGAGGACAGACAGTGACGGGGGGTAGAGATTAGGGACTGACACAGAGAGAGACAGGGGGACAGAGATTAGGGACGGACACAGAGAGACAGGAGGACAGAGATTAGGGACGGACACAGAGAGAGACAGGGGGACAGAGATTAGGGACGGACACAGACAGTGACAGGGGGACAGAGATTAAAGACAGACACAGAGAGACAGGAGGACAGAGATTAAAGACAGACACAGAGAGACAGGAGGACAGAGATTAGGGACGGACACAGAGAGAGACAGGGGGACAGAGATTAGGGACGGACACAGACAGTGACAGGGGGACAGAGATTAGAGGACAGACAGTGACAGGGGGGTAGAGATTAGGGACTGACACAGAGAGAGACAGGGGGACAGAGATTAGGGACGGACACAGACAGTACCGGGGGGATAGAGATTAGAGGACAGACAGTACCAGGGGGATAGAGGATAAAGGACAGACAGTACCAGGGGGATAGAGATTAGAGGACAGACAGTACCAGGGGGATAGAGGATAAAGGACATACAGTACCAGGGGGATAGAGATTAGAGGACAGACAGTAGTAGGGGGATAGAGATTAGAGGACAGACAGTGACAGGGGGATAGAGATTAGAGGACAGACAGTGACAGGGGGATAGAGATTAGAGGACAGACAGTGACAGGGGGATAGAGATTAGAGGACAGACAGTGACAGGGGGATAGAGATTAGAGGACAGACAGTGACAGGGGGATAGAGGATAAAGGACAGACAGTACCAGGGGGATAGAGATTAGAGGACAGACAGTGCCAGGGGGATAGAGATTAGAGGGCAGACAGTGCCAGGGGGATAGTGTGTGTGTGTGTGTGGGGGGGGTTCTTACCTGACTCAGTAGTATACCACTAACAATAGCCAGCTGATGTAAGGTTCCTAGAGATCCTCTGTAGGCCATGGGAGCTATCTCCCCTATATACATAGGAACTAACCCTGAGGACAGACCTGAGAAAGAGAGAGAGAGAAGGGGAGAGAGAGAGAGAGAGAGAGAGAAGGGGAGAGAGAGAAGGGGAGCGAGAGAGAGAGAGAGAGAAGGGGAGAGAGAGAGAAGGGGAGAGAGAGAGAGAGAGAGATAGAGAGAGAGAGAGAGAGAGAAGGGGAAGGGGAGAGAGAGAGAGAGAAGGAGATAGAGAGAGAGAGAGAAGGGGATAGAGAGAGAGAGAGAGAAGGGGAGAGAGAGAGAGAAGGGCAGAGAGAGAGAGAGAGAGAGAAGGGGAGAGAGAGAGAGAGAGAGAGAGAGAGAGGGGGAGAGGGAGAGAGAGAGAGAGAGTGAGCGAGAGAGAGAGAGAGAGAAGGGGATAGAGAGAGAGAGAGAGAGAGAGAGAAGGGGAGAGAGAGAGAGAGAGAGAAGGGGAGAGAGAGAGAGAGAGACAGAGAGAGAGAGAGAGAGAGAGAAGGGGAGAGAGAGAGAGAGAAGGGGAGAGAGAGAGAGAGAGAGATAGAGAAGGGGATAGAGAGAGAGAGAGAGAGAGAGAGAGAGAAGGGGAGAGAGAGAGAGAGAGAGAGAAGTGGAGAGAGAGAGAGAGAGAGAAGGGGCCGATACCCACTAATTATCAAAATCCAGAAAAGAGCCGTTAAATTCTACAACCACCTAAAAGGAAATGATTCCCAAACCTTCCATAACAAAGCCATCAACTACAGAGAGATGAACCTGGAGAAGAGTCCCCTAAGCAAGCTGGTCCTGGGGCTCTGTTCACAAACACAAACACACCCCACAGAGCCCCAGGACAGCAGCACAATTAGACCCAACCAAATCATGAGAAAACAAAAAGATAATTACTTGACACATTGAAAAGAATTAACAAAAACAGCAAACTAGAATGCTATTTGGCCCTAAACAGAGAGCACACAGTGGCAGAATACCTGACCACTGTGACTGACCCAAAATTAAGGAAAGCTTTGACTATGTACAGACTCAGTGAACATCGCCTTGCTTTTGAGAAATGTCGCCTTAGGGAAACCTGGCTCTCAAGATAAGACAGGCTATGTGCACACTGCCCACAAAATGAGGTGGAAACTTCAGAATTTGAAAACAAACCCGGTTTAGATAAACTCCCATATCTACTGGGTGAAATTCCACAGTGTTCCATCACAGCAGCAAGATTTGTGACCTGTTGCCACGAGAAAAGGGCAACCAGTGAAAAACAAACACCTTTGTAAATACAACCCATATTTATGTTTATTTATTTTCCTTTTTGTACTTTAACTATTTGCACGTAATATGACATTTGAAATGTCTTTATTATTTTGGAATGTTTATGAGTGTGATGTTACTGTTCATTTTTATTGTTTATTTCACTTTTGTATATTATCTACCTCTACTTTTGTACCTACTTTTGTATATTATCTATAAAGACCTTGAATTTAAATGTAATTGAGAGGGGGGGGGGGGGGGGGGCATCAGTACCAGCTTTATTGGTGGACAGAGCTGGGCCAAATACTTCCTTCCTGATGTAGTCTAGTGTGTGACTTCATTTATTGATTACTCACCACAGTAGAATCCCATGACACATCGTCCAGCGATGACCATGACGTGAGGTTTCCACATCTTAGCCATCACCATCAGTAGACCTGCTATTACTGCTAACACATTCACCATCAACATGCCCTTCACCCTGCACAGACAGCATAGGCATTAGCTCAGTGGGCTAACACAGTCTTGTGGCATACAGACGACCCGAGTTCAAACCCAGTCAGTCACACAAGCGCGTTCAGTTTCGTCTTGAGACAGATAGAGGAAGAGGGAGGTTCGGATGCTCACACACACCTTCCTCTCAGGTCTCCAACAAAGCCCACCAGGAAGGATGACACCACGCCCCCGATGGAGAAGATCGACACAGACAGAGACCAATACATGACCACAGAGGGATGCACTTCCTGCTTCTCTGTCCCTGTACCGTTCTCTGATAGGAGGAGAGGCTCCTCAGGGAGCACCCCCAGGGACCGCCCATAATGCTGCTCTATCACCTAGGAAACAAAGTAAAGGTTTGTAATAGTACTTGCTGTTTACTCATGACTAAAATAAACAGTGTGTGTGTGTACCTTCTGTGGCGCATTGATGACTCCCAGGCTGTATCCGTACTGTAGAGAACCCAAGACTGCTGAAAACACTGCTAGGGTTAGAGTGCCGGTCAGCTGCTGTAGGACACACAGATGTGAAAAGGTGCCTGTAATGAGCTGACCTAGTGGGCAGGGAATCAGTTCAATGCTCCATGCGGTCCCACCTGCTGTAACATACTGCTTATAACAGAGCAACAAAACATCTTCACATTACTCAGTGTTACGGTTTCCTGATTCAACTAATCAAGGGCTTGATATTTACTTGACTAGCTGAGTTAGGTGTGTGACACATGCTGTTAATAAAAATATATGGACATTTCTGCTCTGTCCAAAATTACAACATACTGATTGCAGCATTACCGCAAAAATGGAGGCAAGTGGAAAGGTAGGGAGAAGGTAGGCAACTTGTTTGTTGGCCCTGCATTAAAGACCAAAATTGTCAACAACAAAAAACCTGTAATAAATACAAAAATACAGTTGAAGTCAGAAGTTTACATGGGTTGGAATCCTTAAAACTCATTTTTCAACCACTCCACAAATGTCTTGTTAACAAACTAGTTTTGGCAAGTCCGTTAGGACATCTACTTTCTGCATGACACAAGTCATTTTTCCAACAATTGTTTACAGACAGATTATTTCACTTATAATTCACTGTATCACAATTCCAGTGGGTCAGAAGTTTACATAAAGTATGTCTTTAAACAGCATGGGAAATTACAGAAAATTATATTATGGCTTTAGAAGCTTCTGATAGGCTAATTGACATCATTTGAGTCAGTTGGAGGTGTACCTGTGGATGTATTTCAAGTCCTACTTTCCAACTCAGTGCCTCTTTGCTTGACATCATGGGAAAATCCAAATAAATCAGCCAAGACCTAAAAGTAAATTGTAGACCTCCACAAGTCTGGGTCATCCTTGGGAGGAATTTCCAAATGCCTGAAGGTACCACGTTCATCTGACAAACAATAGTACACAAGTATAAACACCATGGGACCACGCAGCCGTCATACCACTCAGGAGGAGACGCGTTCTGTCTCCTAGAGATGAATGTACTTTGGTGCGAAAAGTGCAATTCAATCCCAGAACAACAGCAAAGGACCTTTTGAAGATGCTGGAGGAAACAGGTGCAAAAGTATCTGTATCCACAGTAAAACGAGTCCTATATCGACATATCCTGAAAGGCCGCTCAGGTTTGCAACTGCACATGGGGACAAAGATCGTACTTTTCGAACAAATGTCCTCTGGTCTGAGGAAGCAAAAATAGAACTGTTTGGCCATAATGACCAAAGTTATGTTTGGAGGAAAAAAGGGGAGGCTTGCAAGCCAAAGAACACCATCCCAACCGTGAATCATGGGGGAGGCAGCATCATGTTGTGGGGGTGTTTTGCTGCAGGAGGGACTGGTGCACTTCCCAAAATAAACCGCATCATGAGGAATGAAAATTATGTGGCTATATTGAAGCAACATCTCAAGACATCGGTCAGGAAGTTAAAGCTTGGTCGCAAATGGGTCTTCCAAATGGACAATGACCCCAAGCATACTTCCCAAGTTGTGGAAAAATGGCTTAAGGACAACAAAGTCAAGGTATTGGACTGGCCATCACAAAGTCCTGACCTCAATACTATAGAACATTTCTGGGCAGAACTGAAAAAACATGTGCGAGCAAGGAGACTAACAAACCTGACTCAGTTGCACCAGCTCTGTTAGGAGGAATTTGCCAAAATTCACCCAACTTATTGTGGGAAGCTTGGGGAAGGCTACCTGAAACGTTTGACCCAAGTTAAATAATTTAAAGGCAATGCTACCAAATACTAATTGAGTGTATGTAAACGTCTGACCCACTGGGAATGTGATGAAAGAAATAAAAGCTGAAATAAATCATTCTCTCTACTATTAATCTGACATTTCACATTGTTAAAATAAAGTGGTGATCCTAACTGACCTAAGACAGGGCAGTTTTACTTGGAGGAAATGTCAGGGATTGTGAAAAACTGAGTTTAAATGTGTTTGGCTAAGGTGTACGTAAACATTCGACTTCAACTGCACGTCAGTTTTACTTGAGGACCTAAATGTTGACCGTGGCGCCATACAGGTTGAAAAATAGTTGGATGTACCGATTCCATGCACATGGTCTATGAACTGAGACAAAAACTTTGAGTTTCTCCATGTAAATGATTATAGTACATTCTTGCAGCCAGTAGAATGTTATATATATTGGGATACAACCATCCCAGCTCTGCAGATTTTGCTGCGAAGAGACAGAATCATAAGCTCACTTGTTCTTGTACTGCCCATATGTAGCTTGTTTTTGGTCCCAGGTTCAGGAATGGCTAAACAATTGCAACGTTTACTTGGAGCCAACTCTGCAAATAGCACTGCTGGGTGATTTGATAAGTCATAGTCAAATCGGCCAATAATATAATAATACTCTAAGCGAAAGTGTTTATCTTTCATTTGCAATCTGTAGAAACTACGAGAACAGAAAGGTTCAGAGCTTTTTGTGAAACATCACACAGTGGAAAATCTACGGCAGCTAGAAATCCAAACTGATCTTCAGAGATAGAGGGGAGGGGTTGAGGTTACTGCAGCTAGAAATCCAAACTGATCTTCAGAGATAGAGGGGAGGGGTTTAGGTTACTGCAGCTAGAAATCCAAACTGATCTTCAGAGATAGAGGGGAGGGGTTGAGGTTACTGCAACTAGAAATCCAAACTGATCTTCAGAGATAGAGGGGAGGGGTTGAGGTTACTGCAGCTAGAAATCCAAACTGATCTTCAGAGATAGAGGGGAGGGGTTGAGGTTACTGCAGCTAGAAATCCAAACTGATCTTCAGAGATAGAGGGGAGGGGTTGAGGTTACTGCAGCTAGAAATCCAAACTGATCTTCAGAGATAGAGGGGAGGGGTTGACGTTACTGCAGCTGAAGGACGGGACTGAAAACAAACGATAACTAGAATATATTGTCTGTGAAATGTATGTAGTATGGAAGTAGAAGTAGAAGCCTAAGTGTTGTTGTTCATTAGTTTACTCCAATTAGGGGAGGGGTGGAAGGGTTAGGGGGAAAAATAAACAAGGGAAATATATTTAAAAAATATATATATTTAAAATAATCTATATTTACAAAAAAAATATGTGTGTGGGATTGGAGATGATGCAGACAATTACACTGATGGAAGCGACAATCTGTCTGTAATGTTAAAGCTGCTCTGCCCCCTAACAAAGTGATAAAGGTGTGTCAATGATGGAATTAAACACAGACCGCTTGCTGCTGTTCCTGTTTCCAGATGTGTTTCTGTCAGAACTAAAAAACAGATGAATCACTGATAGAACCAGCTCTCTCATGCCATCAACAAATGAACTGTCAAATCAATGGTACTCTCCCTCGGATTAATCATGACACACACACACACACACACACACACACACACACACACACACACACACACTCACTCCTGTCCTTGTGTGTAGCTACAGAGCATCGGTCAGTCAGTATTGAACAGTAGGAACTTTTACTACATTATGAAACGAACAGCTTGGCTTTCAACGTCTGTTTAGTAAATGGATTAGATACCTCAAAACGAGCGTGTGTGTGTGTGAGAGCTCGAGTGTGTAAAAGTGTACAAAGATCTTACCTTTCCCGACTCCATGACGGGTTCAGAGTCTCGACACCAGCTCCAACAAAACGAACTGATCACACACACACTTCCAGGGTAATCATCAATCGCTGGGATCACGCTGTGTCCACGCACTCATCTCGACATACACACAGCACTGGACAGAAAGACGCACCGGAGCAGAGCACCTCTCTATCTGTACACCTTACTGGTGGCTGTTCATCATTCATGTCATCATTACCATTTACACATGGTGCCTAACACACTTCACCTCCTGTCTTAGGTTGTGTTTGTCACCCTGTTTTCATGGTGGTTCAACTCTGTGATAGTGATTAGTGAACACACACACAGTGTCTGGGCTGGTATCCACTGTTCACACACACCCTGGTCATCCTGAGCTCAGCAGGCTCTAAATGGGGGGGGGAGGTGTAACACACACAGACACACACAG
>NC_143039.1:25555000-25562500 GCF_057628025.1 Oncorhynchus mykiss
AAGAGTCAATAAAACACACAGAAGAGTCAATAACACACACAGAAGAGAGTCAACAACACACACAGGAGAGAGTCAACAACACACAGGAGAGTCAATAACACACACAGAAGACAGTCAATAACACACACAGGAGAGAGTCAACAATACACACAGGAGAGTCAACAACACACAGAAGAGAGTCAACAACACACACAGAAGAGTCAATAACACACACAGAAGAGTCAATAACACACACAGAAGAGAGTCAACAACACACACAGGAGAGAGTCAACAACACACACAGAAGAGTCAATAACACACACAGAAGAGTCAACAACACACACAGAAGAGAGTCAACAACACACACAGAAGAGTTAACAACACACACAGAAGAGAGTCAACAACACACACAGAAGAGAGTCAACATCACACACAGAAGAGTCAATAACACACACAGGAGAGTCAATAACACACACAGGAGAGAGTCAACAATACACACAGGAGAGAGTCAACAACACACACAGGAGAGTCAACAACACACACAGAAGAGTCAATAACACACACAGAAGAGTCAATAACACACACAGAAGAGAGTCAACAACACACAAAGGAGAGAGTCAACAACACACACAGAAGAGAGTCAATAACACACACAGAAGAGTCAATAACACACACAGAAGAGAGTCAACAACACACACAGGAGAGAGTCAACAACACACACAGGAGAGAGTCAACAACACACACAGGAGAGTCAACAACACACAGGAGAGAGTCAACAACACATACAGAAGAGTCAATAAAACACACAGAAGAGTCAATAACACACACAGAAGAGAGTCAACAACACACACAGGAGAGAGTCAACAACACACAGGAGAGTCAATAACACACACAGAAGACAGTCAATAACACACACAGGAGAGAGTCAACAACAGACACACACACACAGAAGAGAGTCAATAACACACACAGGAGAGTCAACAACACACACAGAAGAGAGTCAACAACACACACAGAAGAGAGTCAACAACACACACAGAAGAGAGTCAACAACAGACACACACACACAGAAGAGAGTCAACAACAGACACACACACACAGAAGAGAGTCAACAACAGACACACAGAGAGAGAGAGAGAGTTCCGTACCGACTTTGTAGTGTACGCAGCCCTCCAGCTCTCCTACAGTGACCCAGCCCTGCTTCTTCTCCACCTCTGGGTCGTTGTGGAGTATCCTGTTCCTCAGCCAGGACAGGTAGTACACACGCAGCTTATTCTTCTTCCCTGGGAGGGGGGGGGGGGAGAGAGAGAAAACAGAGATATATCAGAACAGAGATGTTCTACAGGCCTCCAGTTCTTTAAATAACAGAGCAATGTTCTCCCTCTGTGGTCATGTTGTGGTTATGTAATGGTTCTACCGCGGTCAGTCAGTAATACCTGATATAGTAACCAGGACATTAAGTCCCTCCAGGACGTCCATCTGTAGGAAGCGTCTCCTGGTTATCAGGTTATAGACCTTCCCCTGACCGCTACGGTCAAGCAACATCAAACCATTCTCTGTCCCCACCAGCAGGTTCACACCTAGAGAGACAGAGAGAGAGAGAGAGAGACAGAGAGAGAGAGAGAGAGAGACAGAGAGAGAGAGATGAGAGAGAGGGAGAGAGAAAGAGAGAGAGAGAAAGAGTGGAGAGAGAGAGAGGGGGGAGTTTCAAAGAGAGAGAGAGGGGAGAGAGAGAGAAAGAGTGGAGAGAGAGAAGAGAGATATTATTCATCGTCAGCGTGCATGTGGAAATACACACGAGTGAGTTGCATAAGTGTATGTGCATTCATGTGTGTGAGAGACTTTGCCTGTGTGTGTGTGTTCACATGTGTGTATGTGTTCACATGTGTGTGTGTGTTCACATGTGTGTGAGAATATCTGGGGTGTCTTACCCCAGAGAGCAGCACACAGTATCTCAGAGTTGAAGCGCTTCTTGTATTTGCGTATCTCAGGCGTGTCACTGTGAGGTCGTATGTTGGTTGGGTTGACGTTGACCACGCTGATCTTTCTGGCCTCGGCTAGTCTGGCCTGCTCCTGATGCAGCAACTCACTGGCGAACAGACCTGAAACCACAGAACAACGTTATAGTATAGTGGAGGCAGGTAGCCCAGAGGTTAGAGCCTTAGGCCATTAACCAAAAGGTCGCTGGTTTGAATCCCTGAGCTGAAAAGGTGAAACATCTGCTGCTGTGCCCTTGAGCAAGACACTTAACCCTAATTGCTCTAAGGTCGCCGCTGACCCTGGCCGTGACCCCGCTCACCGAGGGTGTCTCTGGGAGAGTTGGGATATTCAAAAACACATTTCCATTTCACACATGTATTAATACACACTTGTACATCAGTGAAACAGGACAAATAGAAGCACAGGTTAGTTTTGTAACGTTTACACTACATTACAACCTTACAACAACATAAACACAACATTACAGCAACCAAACAATAACCTTACAACAACATAAACACAACATTACAGCAACCAAAGAATAACCTTACATTAACACAACAACCTCACATTAACACAACATTACCAGCTGAGCTCTCTTCCTCGTCTTCAGTAGGGGAGGTCTGATAGGACCGTGGGTCACCGAATGGGGAGAAGGAGGCTTTAGATCCAAATTGCTGGAAAGAAACAAGCAATGAGCACAACTGTAGACAAAAACTAAAGAATCACTGTGTGTGTGTGTGTGTGTGTGTGTGTGTGTGTGTGTGTGTGTGTGTGTGTGTGTGTGTGTGTGTGTGTGTGTGAGAGAGTGTGTTACCTCTTTCAGTGCATCCAGGGTTGAGGGTGAAGAGGAGGAGCTCTGCTGGACCAGGTCAGGGAGATTGCCTTGGTTACCGCTGCCGTGATGGTTGCTATGAAACCCGTTACTCTCACCATGGCCTGGTGCCCTCCTCCTCTCCTCCGCCTGAGAGAGACGCAGAGAGAGAGAAAGCTAAGTTGTATGTCCGTGCGTGTGTGTGCGTTTGTGTGCGTGTGCGTGCGTGTGTGTATGTGCGGGTGTGTGTGCGGGTGTGTGTGTGCGTGTGTTTGTGTGCGTGTGTGTGTGTGCGTGCGTTTGTGTGTGTGTGCGTGTGTGTGTGCGTGTGTGCGGGTGTGTGTGCGTGCGTGTGTGTGTGTGTGTGTGTGCCTGTGTCTCACCTCTGTCATGATCAGAGTGCTGTCCTGTGTTGTGTTGAAGGAGCCCGCCAGAGGTTCTTCAGTCAAACCTCCATATGCTTCACCCTGCTGTGGCCTGCAAAACACACACACACACACACACACACACAGTCAGATCCCCTACAAACAACTCACTACAACTGTAAATCGATGGCCTAGTATACACACACACACACTTACATGACGGCCACAGTCCCATCTTGCCCCGTCTCTCCGTCCTCGTCGCTGCTCTCTGACCGCTCCTCACTCGAGGATGAGTAGTCCGTCACCTTGGAAACAGGGTTAATACAATCCCATCTATCACCTTAATTTGGAAGGTATACAGTCTGAAAGTGTACACTATGAAGGTATACAGTCTGAAAGTGTACACTATGAAGGTATACAGTCTGAAAGTGTACACTATGAAGGTATACAGTCTGAAAGTGTACACTATGAAGGTATACAGTCTGAAAGTGTACACTATGAAGGTATACAGTCTGAAAGTGTACACTATGAAGGTATACAGTCTGAAAGTGTACACTATGAAGGTATAATGTCTGAAAGTGTACACTATGAAGGTATACTGTCTGAAAGTGTACACTATGAAGGTATACAGTCTGAAAGTGTACACTATGAAGGTATAATATCTGAAAGTGTACACTATGAAGGTATACAGTCTGAAAGTGTACACTATGAAGGTATACAGTCTGAAAGTGTACACTATGAAGGTATACAGTCTGAAAGTGTACACTATGAAGGTATACAGTCTGAAAGTGTACACTATGAAGGTATACAGTCTGAAAGTGTACACTATGAAGGTATACAGTCTGAAAGTGTACACTATGAAGGTATAATGTCTGAAAGTGTACACTATGAAGGTATACTGTCTGAAAGTGTACACTATGAAGGTATACAGTCTGAAAGTGTACACTATGAAGGTATAATATCTGAAAGTGTACACTATGAAGGTATACAGTCTGAAAGTGTACACTATGAAGGTATAATATCTGAAAGTGTACACTATGAAGGTATACAGTCTGAAAGTGTACACTATGAAGGTATAATATATGAAAGTGTACACTATAAAGGTATACAGTCTGAAAGTGTACACTATGAAGGTATAATATCTGAAAGTGTACACTATGAAGGTATACAGTCTGAAAGTGTACACTATGAAGGTATACTGTCTGAAAGTGTACACTATAAAGGTATACAGTCTGAAAGTGTACACTATGAAGGTATAATACCTGAAAGTGTACACTATGAAGGTATACAGTCTGAAAGTGTACACTATGAATGTATACAGTCTGAAAGTGTACACTATGAAGGTATATAGTCTGAAAGTGTACACTATGAAGGTATAATATCTGAAAGTACACTATAAAGGTATAATATCTGAAAGTGTACACTCTAAAGGTATAATATCTGAAAGTGTACACTGTGGAGGTATAATATCGGAAAGTGTACACTGTGAAGGTATAATATCTGAAAATGTACACTATGAAGGTATAATATCTGAAAGTGTACACTATGAAGGTATACTGTCTGAAAGTGTACACTATGAAGGTATACAGTCTGAAAGTGTACACTATGAAGGTATACAGTCTGAAAGTGTACACTATGAAGGTATACAGTCTGAAAGTGTACACTATGAAGGTATAATATCTGAAAGTGTACACTATGAAGGTATACAGTCTGAAAGTGTACACTATGAAGGTATACAGTCTGAAAGTGTACACTATGAAGGTATAATATCTGAAAGTGTACACTATGAAGGTATACAGTCTGAAAGTGTACACTATGAAGGTATACAGTCTGAAAGTGTACACTATGAAGGTATACTGTCTGAAAGTGTACACTATGAAGGTATACAGTCTGAAAGTGTACACTATGAAGGTATACAGTCTGAAAGTGTACACTATGAAGGTATACAGTCTGAAAGTGTACACTATGAAGGTATACAGTCTGAAAGTGTAAACTATGAAGGTATACTGTCTGAAAGTGTACACTATGAAGGTATACAGTCTGAAAGTGTACACTATGAAGGTATACAGTCTGAAAGTGTACACTATGAAGGTATACAGTCTGAAAGTGTACACTATGAAGGTATACAGTCTGAAAGTGTACACTATGAAGGTATACTGTCTGAAAGTGTACACTATGAAGGTATACAGTCTGAAAGTGTACACTATGAAGGTATACTGTCTGAAAGTGTACACTATGAAGGTATACTGTCTGAAAGTGTACACTATGAAGGTATACTGTCTGAAAGTGTACACTATGAAGGTATACTGTCTGAAAGTGTACACTATGAAGGTATACAGTCTGAAAGTGTACACTATGAAGGCATACAGTCTGAAAGTGTACACTGTGGAGGTATAATATCTGAAAGTGTACACTATGAAGGTATATAGTCTGAAAGTGTACACTATGAAGGTATAATATCTGAAAGTGTACACTATGAAGGTATACAGTCTGAAAGTGTACACTATGAAGGTATACAGTCTGAAAGTGTAAACTATGAAGGTATACTGTCTGAAAGTGTACACTATGAAGGTATACAGTCTGAAAGTGTACACTATGAAGGTATACAGTCTGAAAGTGTACACTGTGGAGGTATAATATCTGAAAGTGGACACTATGAAGGTATAATATCTGAAAGTGTACACTGTGAAGGTATAATATCTGAAAGTGTACACTATAAAGGTATAACATATGAAAGTGTACACTATGAAGGTATACTGTCTGAAAGTGTACACTATGAAGGTATACAGTCTGAAAGTGTACACTATGAAGGTATACTGTCTGAAAGTGTACACTATGAAGGTATACAGTCTGAAAGTGTACACTATAAAGGTATAACATATGAAAGTGTACACTATGAAGGTATAACATATGAAAGTGTACACTATGAAGGTATACAGTCCGAAAGTGTACACTATGAAGGTATACAGTCTGAAAGTGTACACTATGAAGGTATACTGTCTGAGAGTGTACACTATGAAGGTATAATATCTGAAAGTGTACACTATGAAGGTATACTGTCTGAAAGTGTACACTATGAAGGTATAATATCTGAAAGTGTACACTATGAAGGTATACTGTCTGAAAGTGTACACTATGAAGGTATAATATCTGAAAGTGTACACTATTAAGGTATACTGTCTGAAAGTGTACACTATGAAGGTATACAGTCTGAAAGTGTACACTATGAAGGTATACAGTCTGAAAGTGTACACTATGAAGGTATAATATCTGAAAGTGTACACTATAAAGGTATACTGTCTGAAAGTGTACACTATGAAGGTATACAGTCTGAAAGTGTACACTATGAAGGTATACAGTCTGAAAGTGTACACTATGAAGGTATAATATCTGAAAGTGTACACTATGAAGGTATACTGTCTGAAAGTGTACACTATGAAGGTATACAGTCTGAAAGTGTACACTATGAAGGTATACAGTCTGAAAGTGTACACTATAAAGGTATACAGTCTGAAAGTGTACACTATGAAGGTATACAGTCTGAAAGTGTACACTATAAAGGTATACAGTCTGAAAGTGTACACTATGAAGGTATACAGTCTGAAAGTGTACACTATGAAGGTATACAGTCTGAAAGTGTACACTATGAAGGTATAACATATGAAAGTGTACACTGTGAAGGTATAATATTTGAAAGTGTACACTATAAAGGTATAACATATGAAAGTGTACACTATGAAGGTATAATATCTGAAAGTGTACACTATGAAGGTATACAGTCTGAAAGTGTACACTATGAAGGTATAATGTCTGAAAGTGTACACTATGAAGGTATAATGTCTGAAAGTGTACACTATGAAGGTATACAGTCTGAAAGTGTACACTATAAAGGTATACAGTCTGAAAGTGTACACTATGAAGGTATACAGTCTGAAAGTGTACACTATGAAGGTATACAGTCTGAAAGTGTACACTATAAAGGTATACAGTCTGAAAGTGTACACTATGAAGGTATACAGTCTGAAAGTGTACACTATGAAGGTATAATGTCTGAAAGTGTACACTATGAAGGTATACAGTCTGAAAGTGTACACTATAAAGGTATACAGTCTGAAAGTGTACACTATGAAGGTATACAGTCTGAAAGTGTACACTATGAAGGTATACAGTCTGAAAGTGTACACTATGAAGGTATACTGTCTGAAAGTGTACACTATGAAGGTATACTGTCTGAAAGTGTACACTATGAAGGTATAATGTCTGAAAGTGTACACTATAAAGGTATACAGTCTGAAAGTGTACACTATGAAGGTATACAGTCTGAAAGTGTACACTATGAAGGTATACAGTCTGAAAGTGTAC